>NC_091327.1:2522052-2629486 GCF_038502225.1 Cherax quadricarinatus
GTCAGAAGGAATGGATGGTACCAGATACAACACAACAGGTGGAGAGTCAGAAGGAAGGGATGGTACCAGATACAACACAAAAGGTGAAGAGTCAGAAGGAAGGGATGGTACCAGATCAACACAACAGGTGGAGAGTCAGAAGGAAGGGATGGGACAAGATACAACACAACAGGTGGAGACTCACAAGGAAGGGATGGTACCATATACAACACAATAGGTGGACAGTCAGGAGGAAGGGGTGGTACCAGATACAACACAACAGGTGGAGAGTCAGAAGGAAGTGATAGTACCAAATACAACACAACAGGTGGAGAGTCAGAAGGAAGGGATGGTACCAGATACAACACAACAGGTGTAGAGTCAGAAGGAAGGGATGGTACCAGATACAACACAACAGGTGGAGAGTCAGAAGGAAAGGATGGTACCAAACACAACACAACAGATTGAGAATCAGAAGGAAGGGATGGTACCAGATACAGCACAACAGGTGAAGAGTCAGAAGGAAGGGATGGTACCAGATACAACATAACAGATGGAGAGTCGGATGGAAGGGATGGTACCAGATACAACACAACAGGTGGAGAGTCAGAAGGAAGGGATGGTAAAACATACTACACAACAGGTGGAGAGTCGGAAGGAAGGGATGGTACCAGATACAACACAACAGGTGGAGAGTGAGAAGGAAGGGATGGTACCAGATACAACACAACAGGTGGAGAGTCAGAAGGATGGGATGGTACAAGATACAACACGACAGGTAAAGAGTCAGAAGTAAGTAATGTTACCAGATACAACACAACAGGTGGAGAGTCAGGAGGAAGGGATGGTACCAAACACAACACAACAGATGGAGAATCAGAAGGAGGGGATGGTACCAGATACAACACAACAGGTGGAGAGTCAGAAGGAGGGGATGGTACCAGATACAACACAACAGGTAAAGAGTCAGAAGTAAGGGATGGTACCAGATACAACGCAACAGATGGAGAGTCAGGAGGAAGGGATGGTACCAGATACAACACAACAGGTGAAGAGTCAGAAGGAATGGATGGTACCAGATACAACACAACAGGTGGAGAGTCAGAAGGAAGGGATGGTACCAGATACAACACAACAGGTGGAGAGTCAGAAGGAAGGGATGGTACCAGATACAACACAACAGGTGGAGAGTCAGAAGGAAGGGATGGTACCAGATACAACACAACAGGTGAAGAGTCAGAAAGAATGGATGGTACCAGATACAACACAACAGGTGGAGAGTCAGAAGGAAGGGATTGTACAAGATACAACACAAAAGGTGGAGAGTCAGAAGGAAGGGATGGTACCAGATACAACACAAGAGGTGAAGAGTCAGAAGGAAGGGATGGTACCAGATACAACACAACAGGTGAAGAGTCAGAAGGAAGGGATGGTACCAGATCAACACAACAGGTGGAGAGTCAGAAGGAAGGGATGTTACAAGATACAACACAACATGTGGAGAATCAGAAGGAAGGGATGGTACCAAATACAACACAACAGGTGAAGAGTCAGAAGGAAGGGATGGTACCAGATACAACACAACAGATGGAGAGTCAGAAGGAAGGGATGGTACCAGATACAACACAACAGGTGGAGAGTCAGAAGGAAGGGATGGTACCAGATTCAACACAACAGGTGGAGAGTCAGAAGGAAGGAATGGAACCAGATACAACACAACAGGTGGAGAGTCAGAAGGAAGGGATGGTACCAGGTACAACAACAGGTGGAGAGTCAGAAGGAAGGGATGGTACCAGATACAACACCACAGATGGAGAGTCAGAAGGAAGGGATGGTACCAGATACAACACAACAGGTGGAGAGTCAGAAGGAAGGAATGGAACCAGATACAACACAACAGGTGGAGAGTCAGAAGGAAGGGATGGTACCAGGTACAACACAACAGGTGGAGAGTCAGAAGGAAGGGATGGTACCAGATACAACACAACAGGTGGAGAGTCAGAAGGAAGGGATGGTACCAGATAGAACACAACAGGTGGAGAGTCAGAAGGAAGATATGGTACCAGATACAACACAACAGGTGGAGAGTCAGAAGGAAGGGATGGTACCAGATACAACACAACAGGTGGAGAGTCAGAAGGAAGGGATGGTACCAGATACAACACAACAGGTGGAGAGTAAGAAGGAAGGTATGGTACCAGATACAACACAATAGGTGGAGAGTCAGAAGGAAGGGATGGTACCAGATACAACACAACAGGTGGAGAGTCAGAAGGAAGGGATGGTACCAGATACAACACCACAGATGGAGAGTCAGAAGGAAGGGATGGTACCAGATACAACACAACAGGTGGAGAGTCAGAAGGAAGGAATGGAACCAGATACAACACAACAGGTGGAGAGTCAGAAGGAAGGGATGGTACCAGGTACAACACAACAGGTGGAGAGTCAGAAGGAAGGGATGGTACCAGATACAACACAACAGGTGGAGAGTCAGAAGGAAGGGATGGTACCAGATAGAACACAACAGGTGGAGAGTCAGAAGGAAGATATGGTACCAGATACAACACAACAGGTGGAGAGTCAGAAGGAAGGGATGGTACCAGATACAACACAACAGGTGGAGAGTCAGAAGGAAGGGATGGTACCAGATACAACACAACAGGTGGAGAGTCAGAAGGAAGGTATGGTACCAGATACAACACAACAGGTGGAGAGTCAGAAGGAAGGGATGGTACCAGATACAACACAACAGGTGGAGAGTCAGAAGGAAGGGATGGCACCAGATACAACACAACAGGTGGAGCGTCAGAAGGAAGTGATGGTACCAGATACAACACAACAGGTGGAGAGTCAGAAGGAAGGGATGGTACCATATACAACACAACAGATGGAGAGTCAGAACGAAGGGATGGTACCAGATACAACACAACAGGTGGAGAGTCAGAAGGAAGGGATGGTAACAGATACAACACAACAGGTGGAGAGTCAGAAGGAAGGTATGGTACCAGATACAACACAACATGTGGAGAATCAGAAGGAAGGGATGGTACCAAATACAACACAACAGGTGAAGAGTCAGAAGGAAGGGATGGTACCAGATACAACACAACAGGTGGAGAGTCAGAAGGAAGGGATGGTACCAGATACAACACAACAGGTGGAGAGTCAGAAGGAATTTATGGTACCAGATACAACACTACAGGTGGAGAGTCAGAAGGAAGGGATGGTACCAGATTCAACACAACAGGTGGAGAGTCAGAAAGAAGGGATGGTACCAGATACAACACAACAGGTGGAGAGTCAGAAGGAAGGGATGGTACCAGATACAACACAACAGGTGGAGAGTCAGAAGGAAGGGATGGTACCAGATACAACACAACAGGTGGAGAGTCAGAAGGAAGGGATGGTACCAGATACAACACAACAGGTGGAGAGTCAGAAGGAAGGGATGGTACCAGATACAACACAACAGGTGGAGAGTCAGAAGGAAGGGATGGTACCAGATACAACACAACAGGTGGAGAGTCAGAAGGAAGGGATGGTACCAGATACAACACAACAGGTAGAGAGTCAGAAGGAAGGGATGGTACCAGATACAACACAACAGGTGGAGAGTCAGAAGGAAGGGATGGTACCAGATACAACACAACAGGTGGAGAGTCAGAAGGATGGGATGGTACCAGATACAACACAACAGGTGGAGAGTCAGAAGGAAGGGATGGTACCAAACACAAGACAACAGATTGATAATCAGAAGGAAGGTATGGTACCAGATACAACACAACAGGTAAAGAGTCAGAAGTAAGGGATGGTTCCAGATACAACACAACAGGTGGAGAATCAGAAGGAAGGGATGGTACCAGATACAACACAACAGGTGGAGAGTCAGAAGGAAGGGATGGTACCAGATACAACACAACAGGTGGAGAGTCAGAAGGAAGGGATGGTACCAGATACAACACAACAGGTGGAGAGTCAGAAGGAAGGGATGGTACCAGATACAACACAACAGGTGGAGAGTCAGAAGAAAGGGATGGTACCAGATACAACACAACAGGTAAAGAGTCAGAAGGAAGGGATGGTACCAGATACAACACAACAGGTGGAGAGTCAGAAGGAAGGGATGGTACCAGACACAACACAACAGGTGGAGAGTCAGAAGGAAGGGATGGTACC
Source organism: Cherax quadricarinatus (assembly GCF_038502225.1). Classification (NCBI taxonomy): domain Eukaryota; kingdom Metazoa; phylum Arthropoda; class Malacostraca; order Decapoda; family Parastacidae; genus Cherax; species Cherax quadricarinatus. The sequence goes on from NC_091327.1 coordinate 2,526,211, forward strand.
AGATACAACACAACAGGTGGAGAGTCAGAAGGAAGGGATGGTACCAGATACAACACAATAGGTGGAGAGTCAGAAGGAAGGGATGGTACCAGATACAACACAACAGGTGGAGAGTCAGAAGGAAGGGATGGTACCAGATACAACACAACAGGTGGAGAGTCAGAAGGAAGGGATGGTACCAGATACAACACAACAGGTGGAGAGTCAGAAGGAAGGGATGGTACCAGATACAACACAACAGGTGGAGAGTCAGAAGGAAGGGATGGTACCAGATACAACACAACAGGTGGAGAGTCAGAAGGAAGGGATGGTACCAGATACAACACAACAGGTGAAGAGTCAGAAGGAAGGGATGGTACCAGATACAACACAACAGGTGGAGAGTCAGAAGGAAGGGATGGTACCAGATACAACACAACAGGTGAAGAGTCAGAAGGAAGGGATGGTACCAGATGCAACACAACAGGTGGAGAGTCAGAAGGAAGGGATGGTACCAGACAACACAACAGGTGGAGAGTCAGAAGGAAGGGATGGTACCAGACACAACACAACAGGTGAAGAGTCAGAAGGAAGGGATGGTACCAGATACAACACAACAGGTGGAGAGTCAGAAGGAAGGGATGGTACCAGATACAACACAACAGGTGGAGAGTCAGAAGGAAGGGATGGTACCAGATACAACACAACAGGTGAAGAGTCAGAAGGAAGGGATGGTACCAGATACAACACAACAGGTGGAGAGTCAGAAGGAATGGATGGTACCAGATACAACACAACAGGTGGAGAGTCAGAAGGAAGGGATGGTACCAGATACAACACAACAGGTGGAGAGTCAGAAGGAAGGGATGGTACCAGATACAACACAACAGGTGGAGAGTCAGAAGGAAGGGATGGTACCAGATACAACACAACAGGTGGAGAGTCAGAAGGAAGGGATGGTACCAGATACAACACAACAGGTGGAGAGTCAGAAGGAAGGGATGGTACCAGATACAACACAACAGGTGGAGAGTCAGAAGGAAGGGATGGTACCAGATACAACACAACAGGTGGAGAGTCAGAAGGAAGGGATGGTACCAGATACAACACAACAGGTGGAGAGTCAGAAGGAAGGGATGGTACCAGATACAACACAACAGGTGAAGAGTCAGAAGGAATGGATGGTACCAGATACAACACAACAGGTGGAGAGTCAGAAGGAAGGGATGGTACAAGATACAACACGACAGGTAAAGAGTCAGAAGTAAGGGATGGTACCAGATACAACACAACAGGTGGAGAGTCAGGAGGAAGGGATGGTACCAGATTCAACACAACAGGTGGAGAGTCAGAAGGAAGGGATGGTACCAGATACAACACAACAGGTGGAGAGTCAGGAGGAAGGGATGGTACCAGATTCAACACAACAGGTGGAGAGTCAGAAGGAAGGGATTATACCAGATACAACACAAAAGGTGGAGAGTCAGAAGGAAGGGACGGTACCAGATACAACACAACAGGTGGAGAGTCAGAAGGAAGGGATGGTACCAGATACAACACAACAGGTGGAGAGTCAGAAGGAAGGGATGGTACCAGATACAACACAACAGGTGGAGAGTCAGAAGGAAGGGATGGTACCAGATACAACACAACAGGTGGAGAGTCAGAAGGAAGGGATGGTACCAGATACAACACAACAGGTGGAGAGTCAGAAGGAAGGGATGGTACCAGATACAACACAACAGATGGAGAGTCAGAAGGAAGGGATGGTACCAGATACAACACAACAGGTGGAGAGTCAGAAGGAAGGAATGGTACCAGATACAACACAACAGGTGGAGAGTCAGAAGGAAGGGATGGTACCAGATACAACACAACAGGTGGAGAGTCAGAAGGAAGGGATGGTACCAGATACAACACAACAGGTGGAGAGTCAGAAGGAAGGGATGGTACCAGATACAACACAACAGGTGGAGAGTCAGAAGGAAGGGATGGTACCAGATACAACACAACAGGTGGAGAGTCAGAAGGAAGGGATGGTACCAGATACAACACAACAGGTGGAGAGTCAGAAGGAAGGGATGGTACCAGATACAACACAACAGGTGGAGAGTCAGAAGGAAGGTATGGTACCAGATACAACACAACAGGTGGAGAGTCAGAAGGAAGGGATGGTACCAGATACAACACAACAGGTGGAGAGTCAGAAGGAAGGGATGGTACCAGATACAACACAACAGGTGGAGAGTCAGAAGGAAGGGATGGTACCAGATACAACACAACAGGTGGAGAGTCAGAAGGAAGGGATGGTACCAGATACAACACAACAGGTGGAGAGTCAGAAGGAAGGGATGGTACCAGATACAACACAACAGGTGGAGAGTCAGAAGGAAGGGATGGTACCAGATACAACACAACAGGTGGAGAGTCAGAAGGAAGGGATGGTACCAGATACAACACAACAGGTGGAGAGTCAGAAGGAAGGGATGGTACCAGATACAACACAACATGTGGAGAATCAGAAGGAAGGGATGGTACCAAATACAACACAACAGGTGGAGAGTCAGAAGGAAGGGATGGTACCAGATACAACACAACAGGTGGAGAGTCAGAAGGAAGGGATGGTACCAGATACAACACAACAGGTGGAGAGTCAGAAAGAAGGGATGGTACCAGATACAACACAACAGGTGGAGAGTCAGAAGGAAGGGATGGTACCAGATACAACACAACAGGTGGAGAGTCAGAAGGAAGGGATGGTACCAGATACAACACAACAGGTGGAGAGTCAGAAGGAAGGGATGGTACCAGATACAACACAACAGGTGGAGAGTCAGAAGGAAGGGATGGTACCAGATACAACACAACAGGTGGAGAGTCAGAAGGAAGGGATGGTACCAGATACAACACAACAGGTGAAGAGTCAGAAGGAATGGATGGTACCAGATACAACACAACAGGTGGAGAGTCAGAAGGAAGGGATGGTACCAGATACAACACAACAGGTGGAGAGTCAGAAGGAAGGGATGGTACCAGATACAACACAACAGGTGAGAGTCAGAAGGAAGGGAAGGTACGAGATGCAACACAACGGGTGGAGAGTCAGAAGGAAGGGATGGTACCAGATACAACACAACAGGTGGAGAGTCAGAAGGAAGGGATGGTACCAGATACAACACAACAGGTGGAGAGTCAGAAGGAAGGGATGGTACCAGATACAACACAACAGGTGGAGAGTCAGAAGGAAGGGATGGTACCAAATACAACACAACAGGTGGAGAGTCAGAAGGAAGGGATGGTACCAGATACAACACAACAGGTGGAGAGTCAGAAGGAAGGGATGGTACCAGATACAACACAACAGGTGGAGAGTCAGAAGGAAGGGATGGTACCAGATACAACACAACAGGTTGAGAGTCAGAAGGAAGGGATGGTACCAGATACAACACAACAGGTGGAGAGTCAGAAGGAAGGGATGGTACCAGATACAACACAACAGGTGGAGAGTCAGAAGGAAGGGATGGTACCAGATACAACACAACAGGTGGAGAGTCAGAAGGAAGGGATGGTACCACATACAACACAACAGGTGGAGAGTCAGAAGGAAGGGATGGTACCAGATACAACACAACAGGTGGAGAGTCAGAAATAAGGGATGGTACCAGATACAACACAACAGGTGGAGAGTCAGAAGGAAGGGATGGTACCAGATACAACACAACAGGTGATGAGTCAGAAGGAATGGATGGTACCAGATACAACACAACAGGTGGAGAGTCAGGAGGAAGGGATGGTACCAAACACAACACAACAGATGGAGAATCAGAAGGAGGGGATGGTACCAGATACAACACAACAGGTGGAGAGTCAGAAGGAGGGGATGGTACCAGATACAACACAACAGGTAAAGAGTCAGAAGTAAGGGATGGTACCAGATACAACACAACAGATGGAGAGTCAGGAGGAAGGGATGGTACCAGATACAACACAACAGGTGAAGAGTCAGAAGGAATGGATGGTACCAGATACAACACAACAGGTGGAGAGTCAGAAGGAAGGGATGGTACAAGATACAACACAAAAGGTGGAGAGTCAGAAGGAAGGGATGGTACCAGATACAACACAACAGGTGAAGAGTCAGAAGGAAGGGATGGTACCAGATTCAACATAACAGGTGGAGAGTCAGAAGGAAGGGATGGTACCAGACACAACACAACAGGTGAAGAGTCAGAAGGAAGGGATGGTACCAGATCAACACAACAGGTGGAGAGTCAGAAGGAAGGGATGTTACAAGATACAACACAACATGTGGAGAATCAGAAGGAAGGGATGGTACCAAATACAACACAACAGGTGAAGAGTCAGAAGGAAGGGATGGTACCAGATACAACACAACAGTTGGAGAGTCAGAAGGAAGGGATGGTACCAGATACAACACAACAGGTAGAGAGTCAGAGGGAAGGGATGGTACCAGATACAACACAACAGATGGAGAGTCAGAAGGAAGGGATGGTACCAGATACAACACAACAGGTGGAGAGTCAGAAGATAGGGATGGTACCAGATACAACACAACAGGTGGAGAGTCAGAAGGAAGGGATTGAACCAGATACAACACAACAGGTGGAGAGTCAGAAGGAAGGGATGGTACCAGATACAACACAACAGGTGGAGAGTCAGAAGGAAGGGATGTTACCAGATACAACACAACAGGTGGAGAGTCAGAAGGAAGGGATGGTACCAGATAGAACACAACAGGTTGAGAGTCAGAAGGAAGATATGGTACCAGATACAACACAACAGGTGGAGAGTCAGAAGGAAGGGATATTACCAGATACAACACAACAGGTGGAGAGTCAGAAGGAAGGTATGGTACCAGATACAACACAACAGGTGGAGAGTCAGAAGGAAGGGATGGTACCAGATACAACACAACAGGTGGAGAGTCAGAAGGAAGGGATGGTACCAGATACAACACAACAGGTGGAGAGTCAGAAGGAAGGGATGGTACCAGATACAACACAACAGGTGGAGAGTCAGAAGGAAGGGATGGTACCAGATACAACACAACAGGTGGAGAGTCAGAAGGAAGGGATGGTACCAGATACAACACAACAGGTGGAGAGTCAGAAGGAAGGTATGGTACCAGATACAACACAACAGGTGGAGAGTCAGAAGGAAGGGATGGTACCAGATACAACACAACAGTTGGAGAGTCAGAAGGAAGGGATGGTACCAGATACAACACAACAGGTGGAGAGTCAGAAGGAAGGGATGGCACCAGATACAACACAACAGGTGGAGCGTCAGATAGAAGTGATGGTACCAGATACAACACAACAGGTGGAGAGTCAGAAGGAAGGGATGGTACCATATACAACACAACAGATGGAGAGTCAGAACGAAGGGATGGTACCAGATACAACACAACAGGTGGAGAGTCAGAAGGAATGGATGGTACCAGATACAACACAACAGGTGGAGAGTCAGAAGGAAGGGATGGTACCAGATACAACACAACATGTGGAGAATCAGAAGGAAGGGATGGTACCAAATACAACACAACGGGCGAAGAGTCAGAAGGAAGGGATGGTACCAGATACAACACAACAGGTGGAGAGTCAGAAGGAAGGGATGGTACCAGATACAACACAACAGGTGGAGAGTCAGAAGGAAGGGATGGTACCAGATACAACACAACAGGTGGAGAGTCAGAAGGAAGGGATGGTACCAGATACAACACAACAGGTGGAGAGTCAGAAGGAAGGGATGGTACCAGATACAACACAACAGGTGGAGAGTCAGAAGGAAGGGATGGTACCAGATACAACACAACAGGTGGAGAGTCAGAAGGAAGGGATGGTACCAGATACAACACAACAGGTGGAGAGTCAGAAGGAAGGGATGGTACCAGATACAACACAACAGGTGGAGAGTCAGAAGGAAGGGATGGTACCAGATACAACACAACAGGTGGAGAGTCAGAAGGAAGGGATGGTACCAGATACAACACAACAGGTAAAGAGTCAGAAGTAAGGGATGGTTCCAGATACAACACAACAGGTGGAGAATCAGAAGGAAGGGACGGTACAAGATACAACACAACATGTGGAGAATCAGAATGAAGGGAAGGTACCAGATACAACACCACAGGTGGAGAGTCAGAAGGAAGGGATTGTACCAGATACAACACTACAGGTTGAGAGTCAGAAGGAAGGGATGGTACCAAACACAACACAACAGATGGAGAATCAGAAGGAAGGGATGGTACAAGATACAACACAACAGATGGAGAATCAGAAGGAAGGGATGGTACCAGATACAACACAACAGGTGGAGATTCAGAAGGAAGGAATGGTACCAGATACAACACAACAGGTGGAGATTCAGAAGGAAGGGATGATACCAGATACAACACAACAGGTGGAGAGTCAGAAGGAAGGGATTATACCAGATACAACACAACAGGTGGAGAGTCAGAAGGAAGGGATTATACCAGATACAACACAAAAGGTGGAGAGTCAGAAGGAAGGGACGGTACCAGATACAACACAACAGGTGGAGAGTCAGAAGGAAGGGATGGTACCAGATACAACACAACAGGTGGAGAGTCAGAAGGAAGGGATGGTACCAGATACAACACAACAGGTGGAGAGTCAGAAGGAAGGGATGGTACCAGATACAACACAACAGGTGGAGAGTCAGAAGGAAGGGATGGTACCAGATACAACACAACAGGTGGAGAGTCAGAAGGAAGGGATGGTACCAGATACAACACAACAGGTGGAGAGTCAGAAGGAAGGGATGGTACCAGATACAACACAACAGGTGGAGAGTCAGAAGGAAGGGATGGTACCAGATACAACACAACAGGTGGAGAGTCGGAAGGAAGGGATGGTACCAGATACAACACAACAGGTGGAGAGTCAGAAGGAAGGGATGGTACCAGATACAACACAACAGGTGGAGAGTCAGGAGGAAGGGATGGTACCAGATACAACACAACAGGTGGAGAGTCAGAAGGAAGGGATGGTACCAGATACAACACAACAGGTGGAGAGTCAGAAGGAAGGGATGGTACCAGATACTACACAACAGGTGGAGAGTCAGAAGGAAGGGATGGTACCAGATACAACACAACAGGTGGAGAGTCAGAAGGAAGGGATGGTACCAGATACAACACAACAGGTGGAGAGTCAGAAGGAAGGGATGGTACCAGATACAACACAACAGGTGCAGAGTCAGAAGGAAGGGATGGTACCAAATACAACACAACAGGTGGAGAGTTAGAAGGAAGCGGTGGTACCAGATACAACACAACAGGTGGAGAGTCGGAAGGAAGGGATGGTACCAGATACAACACAACAGGTGGAGAGTTAGAAGGAAGGGATGGTACCAGATACAACACAACAGGTGGAGAGTCAGAAGGAAGGGATGGTACCAGATACAACAAAACAGGTGGAGAGTCAGAAGGAAGGGATGGTAACACATACTACACAACAGGTGGAGAGTCGGAAGGAAGGGATGGTACCAAATACAACACAACAGGTGGAGAGTCAGAAGGAAGGGATGGTACCAGATACAACACAACAGGTGGAGAGTCAGAAGGAAGGGATGGTACAAGATACAACACGACAGGTAAAGAGTCAGAAGTAAGGGATGGTACCAGATACAACACAACAGGTGGAGAGTCAGGAGGAAGGGATGGTACCAAACACAACACAACAGATTGAGAATCAGAAGGAAGGGATGGTACAAGATACAACACAAAAGGTGGAGAGTCAGAAGGAGGGGATGGTACCAGATACAACACAACAGGTAAAGAGTCAGAAGTAAGGGATGGTACCAGATACTGATGAATTGGATTTGTTTACAACATTTGTGTATCTATAATTTGTAAACGTTTCGCCATCCAGTGACATTATCAATGCAATAGGATATAATGTGAAGACTGTAAAAGTGTATACAAAAGAGGAAGTAATCAGTCGCTCAGCCTTGGAGTAGGTGACGAGCACCGCAGTCTTGAAGAATGTGAAGCACAGCAGGAAAACTGGCGCTTATAATGTGGCATCAGATATGGAAGATGCAGCAGGATAATGAACTCTGGGGGAGCGCGCTGATCAACACTCATTTTCTGGACAATGATATTATAGCACTTTAGGGTAAGTTTGTGGTGCAGATTCCGAATGTGTCATCGATTTTCTCGACTTGCTCTAGTTTTTGATAAATATGGTATCAGACTGAAAATATATACAAATGTGAAAAATATATTGAACAGGCGGGACTAACTTGCAAATTGGAAGCAAATTATTTTTTTAGATCATGCAAAAGTGAAATCACGTAATACAAACTAGTTTCTCAATCTATATAATAACAGGTTAACATAGGAAGATAATTCAGATACCACTAAGGTATCTGAGTTTTGTTGAGTGAACAACTGGAAGAGATGAATATTGGTTACCATTGTTCAATAAGATACATTTCAAGCTTCTAATGGAGGTGTCTATAAACAGCCGCCAGTGTCCTGGTCGATACTCAAGTACCATTTTCAGAAGTAAACGAAGGTTAATGCAATATACAAGTTCTTCATCTTGGCTGAAGTAAGGAAGGTGTTCAACCTCTCTTGTACAATAAGCTGTTACTTAACTTCTTGCTGTAGACACTTTTTTCTTTTAGTCTGAATGCTAAAAGTTGAGATTTTTTTTTTTTTTACAAATTGAAGTCACGTACCAGATCACTGAGTTCTTCTTGGGAGAACTGCTGGGCTGTTGAAATGCTGTCACCTGTGTTACATCCTAAACCCTGAGTTTCTTCAACATCTGACAATGGAAGGTCCGGTAGTGTTGTAAACACTGGTATGGGAAAGTCTTCACTGTGTGGCGCAGGTCTTCTTGCTGACTCCAAATCAGGATATTTCTACTTGACTTTCTTGTAACTATTGAAACCTTTCACATTCACCATACAGAAATAATACAATCATCCTGGTGGTGTCTCGGCTCTCTTTCCACCGTAGCAACATCGAAGTTTGAACTATTCCTTTGATTATTTTTACACTATCGTCAACAATCTACGCAGATTTTTCAAACCATATAGGAAGCGCAAGACTTGTTCTCCAGCGCCACTCCAAAATAAGCAAGATAAGCTTGTTTTACAAAATCTGTGATGATTTATCTTTGCTTTTGCAAAGTGTATTCGCCACAAATGTAGCAAAATGCATTAGGATTGTTTAAGCAGACTCTTCGTGAAGGCCTCATGTTTATCTGGAAATAATAACAACAACGTAGTCGTTGTTGATACATCTCCTGTCGTTAAATATTATTCTTTTTTTAAATAAAATTTTGATCATGACTATATATACGCACACGCTATAGCTGAGTTACCTGTTAATTGATGGTAGTTATGCAATATCTCACAAACTAAAGCCAGTTTAAAAATTCTACTGACATTTTCGAATTCAGCAACTCCAAAATACCCTAAATACCTTCAAATATCTTTGACAATAATTTTTTTTTTGTTAATTAACAAAAACAAAAAAAGGCACAATATCGTGACTGGAACGATACACAAATAACCCGCACATAAAAGAGAGAAGCTTACGACGACGTTTCGGTCCTAGTTGGATCATTTACAAAGTTAGTGTGACTTTGAAAATGGTACAAGTCGGACCGAAACGTCGTCGTAAGCTCCTCTCTTCTTTGTGCGGGTTATTTGTGTATTTTTTGTTGTTTCTCAGTGAATCAATTATGTAGGACCTTCAGGATGGTGATGACTGACAAAGAACATTGTCAGAGAGAGAAACACAAATTCATAACATCACTGATGACACAGGTGGTGAGGCTGAGGTGCTCCAGGTGGTAAATTCTTAAAGAATTGAGAAATAAACGAGGGACCAAATGTGACCGAAATGGCATTAAATTGTATCTTGAGATGGGGGGGAGGAGGAGGGAGAGGGGGGGAGGGGGAGGCGGGAAGGGGAGGAGGGGAGGGGTAGGGGAGGCGGGAGGGGGAAAGAGGCAATGGTCAGATAACATCATGTGTACCTCGATCAAGACAGATAAATACATGAGTGAGCACATTTTATTTAGAGAATAATAAGATACAGTCGTAATCCGGAAAAGTAGTAAGAATAACCAGTGAACAATGGGAGCAAGTGGACGCCATCTTCAGTGCCATATTGCCAAAGTTCTGCCTCAGGCAAACACCAACAGGGAAACCAAACAGTCCCTGAAATCCAAACCTCACTTCCCACTCAAGTACAATAACTCAAAACAAACCATATCCTACCCCCATCCTCCCCCACAAACATCACCACACCTAACCTCCAGCAATAACGCCATCACCCATCCCAATTATCCTGTTCCCCACTCTCCATCACCCACATCCAGTGCAAGATCTGCCCTCACAACCAGCACCTATCATAACCCCCACTTCCCCTTCCCCAGCTGATACCTACGTCTTCCCTAATACTTGTGCAAGATCCAGGAGAACAGGAACCCGAGAAACCAAGAGCAATAACTGAAAGGAAACTGAAAAGTGTGATACACAAATGCAAAGAGAAAAACATGAAGAGCGAAGAGTGGAAAGAACGGATAGTAGACATGTCCCCAGATACTATAGCAATAATTTAGTCCAACCTCACGGATACAATAATAAATGTGGTTTTCAAAGGAGATCAAATATTGAGATTGGACAGAGGGAACAGAGGAGGTACAGCAGTAGGTTGCTATTAGGAAGCAGTTAAATTTTTTAGGTGAGCGGAATATACGATGGGAGGTCGACCCACTACATAAATGACACAATTACAACTTGGAGACCCAAGATGGTAACAGCAATGATGTACAGTCTACCATTAAAGTAGATACCAAGGCAGGACTATGACAAAAGGGCACGTTTGCAGACCTAGCTAGAAGCTACCACATGGACATTGCGAAACTATTGGTCATGAAGACTTCATAAATAAGGGAGCTTGACAGAAAGACAGGGAAATAAATAATGGAGCACATAGAAGGAAAGTACCAGGTGTCTGAAGGAAAATTAATACCCCGAAACAGAAGAAGCAAAGGTAAGAACAGTATGAGCACTTGGAGCACAGTGAGGTAGAAGGAGGCAAAAGCTAAACGAGTAAGAGCGTGGAAGAAAAATAGTAACCAAAGAATTCAACAAAATATACAAAATAACAGTAGAACCAGAAACAAATATGCTTGTATTGTTGTGACCACGAACGAGTGGTATTGATCAATAACAACACTGCACTAGCCAAGGACTCGAACCCATGCTGCTTTGGCCTGCCTCATGGTGGGCGAAAACACATGACGCCCTTATCCACTGAACCATACGATCCTTAAGAGTAGGGCATCCAGCGGAACTGGATGTGGTACTCCCTACCCAAGGACAAACAGGGACTAGAATGAAATTAGCCTAGAGTCATCCACACTATCGTGTGTCCTTGGGTAGGGAGTACCACATTCAGTTCCGCTGGATGCCCTACTCTTAGGTAGTTTTTGCCCACCATGAGGCAAGAGTACCCACCAAGAGTAGGGCATCCACCGCTGGATGCCCTACTCTTAGGTGTTTCTGCCCACCATGAGGCAGGCCAAAGCAAATATACTTGTATTAAAAGAGAGGCTGAACAGAAATTTGGAAATGACGTAGCAGCGAGAACCCAATTTGTGTCACAGTTGATGAGCAGCCACATGAGGAAAAAAGAAAACTGTGAAGGATCAGGAAATAAGACTGAAGAAGAGAGTAGGCGACCTTACTAGGAAAGTTAAGACACATGTGCAACATCTGGATATCTTTATTGTAGACGTTTCGCCATCCAGTGGCTTTATCAATACAGATTCAAGGACATAATAGGAAGACAGTAGAACTATATACAAAAGATGAGGTAATCAGTCCCTCAGCCTTGGAGTTAGTGTTCACAGCATCGTGGTGGTGGAGAATCTGGAGCAAAGGCAAGAAGACTGGCGGTTATATAGGCGTCAGTGGATAGGGACGGGCAGCAGACGAGGGCATAGTCACTGGTAGGCGGGATTCCCCAGTGGAAGTAGGTCCTTCCCAAAGAGATGGGTTAATTGCAGCAGCCGTGAAGAAGGTCTTGTAGATGTTCTCTGAACCAAGAGGACATCTGCAACATCATGGAATCTTGGTTCAGAGGACATCTACAAGACCTTCTTCACGGGGAACGAAGTCCCAGTATTTAACAAAGTGACAGATACGTGACAGATACGTGACAGACCATTGTCACTGACGTATATAGTACGCAAGATTTTGGAAAAGATAATCAGAGCACCTGGAAAGGAGAGAATTCATGAGTGACAAACAGAAAGGTTCTCTAGATGGTAAATCCTGTCTCACAAATTTCCTAAAGTTCTCTGTCAAGGTCAACTGAGTTATAATATTAATAAATACTGATCTAAATTACTACATACTAGTTACTCACAAATTAAATTCAATTAATTTTTTTTGCGAACTTTCTCTCAGCTGAGTTTTATAATCATTTAGTAAATTCAAATGATTGCAAAACTACAGCTGCCCAGCAGAATACTTTTAATTTAAGAATTCTGGAGATTTTGCGTATCCGAAAACTTAAACCTGGAATCAATAAAAGTGTTTCTTCAACTAATTTGTTTACTCTGACATAACTTTAGTATATTCCCTTTTCTGGCGACTACAATTTTCTCTTAATTTTTTTATACCGATTAATTTTGTCTCTAACTTGTTTTGTTTAACACATTATTTTAATTCTGGCCAGAGAGTAACAACTGTTTTTCATACATCACATTCATACAACACCTCTGATCATGAGTTGTTTAATTATTTTTGTTTATAGTATTGTGTATTTTAATATAATATAAACCTTGGTAACGTTAACAAACACTACGACATATTTATAACACTTTTCAGTAATGGCACATTGTCGTTTCTTACTTAAAAAGGTCGACAAATAACAGTATAAAAAAAGGCTGGGAGTGAGGTGTGAGTGACATGTACTGACATGATGAAACAAGTGACGTTGTTTAAAATATGACATGATTCATGTCTTGTTGGTTTTAGCTTGGTTGACTATCACATATGTCAGTTTTTTTTTTTTTCGTTACTTGAATCTTGCTCTAGAAGCCGTACATCGGCGTTCGAAAACCGAAGCCAAACGGATGAGGCTTCTCATGAGACGGAATTAAAATAGGAAATAAAAAGAAAGGAAAAAAAAAATCAGCATGTTGAAGGTCACCATTCGCGGATACCTATGACGAGGTTCACAAGGGATGGAACCTTAACACAGGGGATACCTATGACGAGGTTCACAAGGGATGGAACCTTAACACAGGGGATACCTATGACGAGGCTCACAAGGGATGGAACCTTAACACAGGGGATACCTATGACGAGGCTCACAAGGGATGGAACCTTAACACAGGGGATACCTATGACGAGGCTCACAAGGGAAGGAACCTTAACACAGGGGATACCTATGACGAGGCTCACAAGGGAAGGAACCTTAACACAGGGGATACCTATGACGAGGCTCACAAGGGAAGGAACCTTAACACAGGGGATACCTATGACGAGGCTCACAAGGGAAGGAACCTTAACACAGGGGATACCTATGACGAGGCTCACAAGGGAAGGAACCTTAACACAGGGGATACCTATGACGAGGCTCACAAGGGAAGGAACCTTAACACAGGGGATACCTATGACGAGGCTCACAAGGGAAGGAACCTTAACACAGGGGATACCTATGACGAGGCTCACAAGGGAAGGAACCTTAACACAGGGGATACCTATGACGAGGCTCACAAGGGAAGGAACCTTAACACAGGGGATACCTATGACGAGGCTCACAAGAAGGAAGGAACCTTAACACAGGGGATACCTATGACGAGGCTCACAAGGGAAGGAACCTTAACACAGGGGATACCTATGACGAGGCTCACAAGGGAAGGAACCTTAACACAGGGGATACCTATGACGAGGCTCACAAGGGAAGGAACCTTAACACAGGGGATACCTATGACGAGGCTCACAAGGGAAGGAACCTTAACACAGGGGATACCTATGACGAGGCTCACAAGGGAAGGAACCTTAACACAGGGGATACCTATGACGAGGCTCACAAGGGAAGGAACCTTAACACAGGGGATACCTATGACGAGGCTCACAAGGGAAGGAACCTTAACACAGGGGATACCTATGACGAGGCTCAAGGGAAGGAACCTTAACACAGGGGATACCTATGACGAGGCTCACAAGGGAAGGAACCTTAACACAGGGGATACCTATGACGAGGCTCACAAGGGAAGGAACCTTAACATAGGGGATACCTATGACGTGGCTCACAAGGGTAGGAACCTTAACATAGTGGATTCCTATGAAGAGGCTCACAAGGGAAGGAACCTTAACACAGGGGATACCTATGACGAGGCTCACAAGGGAAGGAACCTTAACACAGGGGATACCTATGACGAGGCTCACAAGGGAAGGAACCTTAACACAGGGGATACCTATGACGAGGCTCACAAGGGAAGGAACCTTAACACAGGGGATACCTATGACGAGATCACAAGGGAAGGAACCTTAACACAGGGGATACCTATGACGAGGCTCACAAGGGAAGGAACCTTAACAAGGGAAGGGGAACCTTAACATAGGGGATATCTATGACGAGGCTCACAAGGGAAGGAACCTTAACACAGGGGATACCTATGACGAGGCTCACAAGGGAAGGAACCTTAACATAGGGGATACCAATGAAGAGGTTTGCAACGAAAGGAACCTTAACATAGGAGATACCTACGGTGAGGCTCACAAGGGAAGGAACTTTAATACAGGTGATACCTATTACGAGGCTCACAGGGGAAGGAACCTTAATACAGGTGATACCTATTACGAGGCTCACAATGGAAGTATCCTTAACATAGGGGATACCTATGACAAGGCTCACTAGGGAAGGAACCTTATTGCAGGGGATACCTATGACTAGGCTTACAAGGGAAGGAACCTTAACGTAGGGGATACCTATGACGAGGTTCACAAGGGAAGGAACCTTAACATAGTGGATACCTATGACGAGGCTCTCAAGGGAAGGAACCTTAACAAAGGGGATACCTTTGACGAGACTCACAAGGAAAGGAACCTTAGCATAGGGGATACCTATGACGAGGCTCACAAGGGAAGGAACCTTAACACAGGGGATACCTATGACGAGGCTCACAAGGGAAGGAACCTTAACACAGGGGATACCTATGACGAGGCTCACAAGGGAAGGAACCTTAACACAGGGGATACCTATGACGAGGCTCACAAGGGAAGGAACCTTAACACAGGGGATACCTATGACGAGGCTCACAAGGGAAGGAACCTTAACACAGGGGATACCTATGACGAGGCTCACAAGGGAAGGAACCTTAACACAGGGGATACCTATGACGAGGCTCACAAGGGAAGGAACCTTAACATAGGTGAAACCTATGAGGAGGCTCACAAGGGAAGGAACCTTAACATAGGGGATACCTGTGATGAGGCTCACAAGGAAAGGGACCTTAACCTAGGGGATACCTATGACGAGGTTCAAAATGGAAGGAAATTTAACATAGGGGATACCTATGACGAGGCTCACAAGGGAAGGAACCTTAACATAGGAGATACCTATGACGAGGTTCACAAGGGAAGGAACCTTAACATAGGTGATATCTATGACGAGGCTCACAGGGGAAAGAACCTTAACATAGGGGATACCTTTGACGAGGTTCACAAGGGAAGGAACCTTAACATAGAGGATACCTATGACGAGGCTCACAAGGGAAGGAACCTTAACAGATGGGATACCTAAGACGAGGCTCACAAGGGAAGGAACCTTAACATAGGTGATATCTATGACGAGGCTCACAGGGGAAAGAACCTTAACATGGGGGATACCTATGACGAGGCTGACAAGGGAAGAAACCTTAACATAGGGGATACCTATGACGAGGCTCACAAGGGAAGGAACCTTAACATAGGTGAAACCTATGAGGAGGCTCACAAGGGAAGGAAACTTAACACAGGGGATACCTGTGATGAGGCTCACAAGGAAAGGAACCTTAACATAGCGGATACCTATGATAAAGTTCACAAGGGAAGGAACCTTAACATAGGGGATACCTATGGCGAGGCTTAAAAGGGATGGAACCTTAAATTAACATAGGGAATACCTATGACGAGGCTCAGATGGGAAGGAACCTTAACATAGGGGACACCTATGACGAGGTTCACAGGGGAAGGAACCTTAACATAGGGGATACCTATGGCGAGGCTTAAAAGGGATGGAACCTTAAATTAACATAGGGAATACCTGTGACGAGGCTCACAAGGGAAGGAACCTTAATATAGGTGATACCTATGACGAGGCTCACAAAAGAAGGAACCTTAACATAGGGGATACCTATGACAAGGCTCACAAGGGAACGAACCTTAACACAAGGGATACCTATGACGAGGCTCACAAGGGAAGGAACCTTAACATAGGGGATACCTATGACGAGGCTCACAAGGGAAGGAACGTTAAATTAACATAGGGGATACCTATCACGTGTCTCGCAAGGAAAGGAACCTTAACATAGGGGATACCTATGACGAGCGTCACAAGGGAACGAACCTTAACATAGTGGATACCTATGTCGAAGTTTACAAGGGAAGGAACCTTAACATAGGGGATACCTGTGACGAGGCTCACAAGGGAAGGAACCTTAACATAGGGGATACGTATGATGATGCTCTCAAGGGAAGGAACCTTAACACAGCGGATTCCTATGACGAGGTTCACAAGGAAAGGAACCTTAACATAGGGGATACCTATGACGAGCTTCAAAGGAAAGGAACCTTAACATAGGGGATGCCTATGACGAGTCTCACAATTGAAGGAACCTTAACATAGTGGATACCTATGTCGAGGTTCACAAGGGAAGGAACCTTAAAATAGGGGATACCTATGACGAGGCTCACAAGGGAAGGAACCTTAACATAGGGGATACCTATGACGAGGTTCACAAGGGAAGGAACCATAACATAGGGGATTCCTATGACGAGACTCACAAGGGAAGGAACCTTAACATAGGGGCTAACTATGACGAGGTTCACAAGGGAAGGAACCTTAACACAGGGGATACCTATGACGAGACTCACAAGCTAAGGAACCTTAACATAGGGGATACCAATGACGAGCCTCAAATGGGAAGGAACCTTAACATATTGGATGCCTATGACAAGGCTCCCAAGGAAAGTAACCTTAACATAGGGGATACCAATGACCATTTTCACAATGGAAAGAAACTTAGCATAGGGGATACCGATCACAAGGCTCACAAGGAAAGGAACCTTAACATAGGGGATACCTATGACGAGGTTCACAAGGGAGGGAACCTTAACATAGGGAATACCTATGACGAGGTTCATAAGCGAATGAACCTTAACATAGGGAATACCTATGACGAGGTTCACAAGTAAAGGAACCTTAACATAGGGGATACCTATGACGAGCCTCACAAGGGAAGGAACCTTAACATAGTGGATACCTATGTCGAAATTTACAAGGGAAGGAACCTTAACATAGGGGATACCTGTGACGAGGCTCACAAGGGAAGGAACCTTAACATAGGGGATACGTATGATGATGCTCTCAAGGGAAGGAACCTTAACATATAGAATACCTCTGACGAGGTTCACGAGGGAAGGAACCTTAACATAGGGGCTAACTATGACGAGGTTCTCAAGGGAAGGAACCTTAACACAGGGCATACCTAATGCGAGACTCACAAGGAAAGGAACCTTAACATAGGGGATACCTTTGAAGAGGTTCACAAGGGAAGGAACCTTAACATAGGGGATACCTATGACGAGCCTCCCAAGGGAAGGAACCTTAACATAGGGGATGCCTATGACGAGTCTCACAATGGAAGGAACCTTAACATAGTGGATACCTATGTCGAGGTTCACAAGGGAAGGAACCTTAAAATAGGGGATACCTATGACGAGGTTCACAAGGGAAGGAACTTTATCATAGGGGATACCTATGACGAGGCTCACAAGGGAAGGAACCTTAACATAGGGGATACCTATGACGAGGCTCACAAGGGAAGGAACCTTATCATAGGGGATACCTATGACGAGGAACCTTCACAAGGGAAGGAACCTTAACATAGGGGATACCTATAACGAGGCTTACAAGGGAAGGAACCTTAACATACGGGATACCTAGGACGAGGTTCAAAGGGAAGGAACCCTAACATAGGGGATACCTATGACGAGCCTCGCAAGGGAAGGAACTTTATCTTAGGGGATACCTATGTCGAGGCTCACAAGGGAAGGAACCTTAACATATGGGATACCTATGACGTGTCTCACAAGGGAAGGAACCTTAACTTATCGGACACCTATGACGAGGTTCACAAGGAAAGGAACCTTAACATAGGGGATACCTGTGACTAGGCTCACAAGGGAAGGAACCTTAACATACGGGATACCTATGACGAGGGTCAAAAGGGAAGGAACCTTAACATAGGGGATACCTATGACGAGGCTCACAAGGGAAGGAACCTTAACATAGGGGATACCTATGACGAGGTTCACAAGGGAAGGAAAGTTAACATAGGGGATACCTATGACGAAGTTCACAAGGGAAGGAACCTTATCATAGGGGATACCTATGACGAGGCTCACAAGGGAAGGAACCTTAACATAGGGGATACCTATTTCGAGGCTCACAAGGGATGGAACCTTAAATTAACATAGGGGATACCTATGACGTGGCTCACAAGGGAAGGAACCTTACCATAGGGGATATCTATGACGTGGGTCAAAAAGGAAGGAACCTTAACATAGGGGATACCTATGACGAGGGTCAAAAGGGAAGGAACCTTAACATAGGGGATACCTATGACGAGGCTCACAAGGGAAGGAACCTTAACACAGGGGATGCCTATGACGAGGTTCACAAGGGAAGGAACGTTATCATAGGGAATACCTATGACGAGGCTCAGAAGGGAAGGAACCTTAACATAGGGGATACCTAATACGAGGTTCCCAAGGGAAGGAACCTTAACATAGGAGATACCTATGGTGAGGCTCATAAGGGATGGAACTTTAATACAGGTGATTCCTATGACGAGGCTCACAAGGGAAGGATCCTTAACATAGGGGATACCTCTGACAAGGCTCACTAGGGAAGGAACCTTAACATAGGGCATACCTATGACGAGGATCACAAGGGAAGAAACCTTAACATAGGGGATACCTATGACGAGGCTCACAAGGGAAGGAACCTTATCAAAGGGGATACTTATGACGAGGTTCTCAAGGGAAGGAACCTTAACACAGGGGATACCTATTACGAGGGTCTCAAGGGAAGGAAACTTAACATAGGGAATACCTATGACGAGGTTCAGAAGCGATGGAAACTTAACATATGGAATACCTTTGACGAGGTTCAAGAGGGATGGAACCTTAACATAGGGGCTAACTATGACGATGTTCTCAAGGGAAGGAACCTTATCATAGGGGAAAACTATGACGAGGCTCACAGGGGAAGGAACCTTAAAATAGGGGATACCTATGGCGAGGCTCAAAAGGGATGGAACTTTAAATTAACATAGGGGATACCTATGACGAAGTTCACAAGGGAAGGAACCTTATCATAGGGGATACCTATGACGAGGCTCACAAGGGAAGGAACCTTAACATAGGGGATACCTATTTCGAGGCTCACAAGGGACGGAACCTTAAATTAAGATAGGGGATACCTATGACGTGGCTCACAAGGGAAGGAACCTTAACATATCGGATACCTATGACGAGGTTCACAAGTAAAGGAACCTTAACATAGGGGATACCTATGACGAGCCTCACAAGGGAAGGAACCTTAACATAGGGGATACCTATGACGAGCTTCAAAGGAAAGGAACCTTAACACGGGGGATGCCTATGACGAGTCTCACAAGGGAAGGAACCTTAACATAGGGGATACCTATTTCGAGGCTCACAAGGGATGGAACCTTAAATTAACATAGGGGATACCTATGACGTGGCTCACAAGGGTAGGAACCTTAACATAGTGGATACCTATGTCGAACTTTACAAGGGAAGGAACCTTAACATAGGGGATACCTGTGACGAGGCTCACAAGGGAAGGAACCTTAACATAGGGGATACCTATGACGAGGCTCACAAGGGAAGGAACCTTAACACAGGGGATACCTATGACGAGGCTCACAAGGGATGGAACCTTAACACAGGGGATACCTATGACGAGGCTCACAAGAGAAGGAGCCTGAACACAGGGGATACCTATAACGAGGCTCACAAGAGAAGGAGCCTGAACACAGGGGATACCTACAACGAGGCTCGCAAGAGAAGGAGCCTGAACACAGGGGATACCTATAACGAGGCTCACAAGAGAAGGAGCCTGAACACAGGGGATACCTATAACGAGGCTCACAAGAGAAGGAGCCTGAACACAGGGGATGCCTATAACGAGGCTCACAAGATAAGGTGCCTTAAAACAAGGATACCTATAACGAGGCTCACAAGAGAAGGAGCCTTAACACAGGGATACCTATAACGATGCTCACAAGAGAAGGAGCCTTAACACAGGGATACCTATAACGAGGCTCACAAGAGAAGGAGCCTTAATACAGGGAATACCTATAACGAGGCTCACAAGAGAAGGAGCCTTAACACAGGGATACCTATAACGATGCTCACAAGAGAAGGAGCCTTAACACAGGGATACCTATAACGAGGCTCACAAGAGAAGGAGCCTTAACACAGGGAATACCTATAACGAGGCTCACAAGAGAAGGAGCCTTAACACAGGGATACTTATAACGAGGCTCACAAGAGAAGGAGCCTTAACACAGGGATACCTATAACGAGGCTCACAAGATAAGGAGCCTTAACACAGGGGATACCTATAACGAGGCTCACAAGAGAAGGAGCCTTAACACAGGGATATCTATAACGAGGCTCACAAGATAAGGAGCCTTAACACAGGGGATACCTATAACGAGGCTCACAAGAGAAGGAGCCTTAACACAGGGGATACTTATAACGAGGCTCACAAGATAAGGAGCCTTAACACAGTGAATACTTATAACAAGGCTCACAAGATAAGGAGCCTTAACACAGTGAATACTTATAACAAGGCTCACAAGAGAAGGAGCCTTAACACAGGGGATACTTATAACGAGGCTCACAAGATAAGGAGCCTTAACACAGTGAATACTTATAACAAGGCTCACAAGAGAAGGAGCCTTAACACAGGGGATACTTATAACAAGGCTCACAAGAGAAGGAACCTTAACACAGTGAATACTTATAACAAGGCTCACAAGAGAAGGAGCCTTAACACAGGGGATACTTATAACAAGGCTCACAAGAGAAGGAACCTTAACACAGTGAATACTTATAACAAGGCTCACAAGAGAAGGAACCTTAACACAGTGAATACTTATAAC
Source organism: Cherax quadricarinatus (assembly GCF_038502225.1). Lineage (NCBI taxonomy): Eukaryota > Metazoa > Arthropoda > Malacostraca > Decapoda > Parastacidae > Cherax > Cherax quadricarinatus. Next base: position 2,547,678 of record NC_091327.1, read on the forward strand.
AAGGCTCACAAGAGAAGGAGCCTTAACACAGTGAATACTTATAACAAGGCTCACAAGAGAAGGAGCCTTAACACAGTGAATACTTATAACGAGGCTCACAAGAGGAGCCTTAACACAGTGAATACTTATAACGAGGCTCACAAGAGAAGGAGCCTTAACTGTCATACTATTAAGAAACTGTTAAATATCAGCTGTTGTTGTCTGATGAGAGTTTTCAGGAGAGAGAGAGAGAGAGAGAGAGAGAGAGAGAGAGAGAGAGAGAGAGAGAGAGAGAGAGAGAGAGAGAGAGAGAGAGAGCATCACAACACAGCATTCATGTTATTATATATGCTAACTTCCACACATCACAGCACATCACAACCTGACATAGCATCAGAGAGATTAATACAGCGACCACTGGCCAGGCTGCAGCAGCGACCACTGGCCAGGCTGCAGCAGCGACCACTGGCCAGGCTGCAGCAGCGACCACTGGCCAGGCTGCAGCACCGACCACTGGCCAGGCTGCAGCACCGACCACTGGCCAGGCTGCAGCACCGACCACTGGCCAGGCTGCAGCACCGACCACTGGCCAAGCTGCAGCACCGACCACTGGCCAGGCTGCAGCACCGACCACTGGCCAGGCTGCAGCACCGACCACTGGCCAGGCTGCAGCACCGACCACTGGCCAGGCTGCAGCACCGACCACTGGCCAGGCTGCAGCACCGACCACTGGCCAGGCTGCAGCACCGACCACTGGCCAGGCTGCAGCACCGACCACTGGCCAGGCTGCAGCACCGACCACTGGCCAGGCTGCAGCACCGACCACTGGCCAGGCTGCAGCACCGACCACTGGCCAAGCTGCAGCACCGACCACTGGCCAGGCTGCAGCACCGACCACTGGCCAGGCTGCAGCACCGACCACTGGCCAGGCTGCAGCACCGACCACTGGCCAGGCTGCAGCACCGACCACTGGCCAGGCTGCAGCACCGACCACTGGCCAGGCTGCAGCACCGACCACTGGCCAAGCTGCAGCACCGACCACTGGCCAAGCTGCAGCACCGACCACTGGCCAGGCTGCAGCAGCGATCACTGGCCAGGCTGCAGCAGCGACCACTGGCCAGGCTGCAGCAGCGACCACTGGCCAGGCTGCAGCAGCGACCACTGGCCAGGCTGCAGCAGCGACCACTGACCAGGATGCAGCAGCGACCACTGGCCAGGCTGCAGCAGCGACCACTGGCCAGGCTGCAACAGCGACCACTGGCCAGGCTGCAACAGCGACCACTGGCCAGGCTGCAGCAGCGACCACTGGCCAGGCTGCAGCAGCGACCACTGGCCAGGATGCAGCAGCGACCACTGGCCAGGCTGCAGCACCGACCACTGGCCAGGCTGCAGCAGCGACCACTGGCCAGGCTGCAGCAGCGACCACTGGTAAGGCTGCAGCACCGACCACTGGCCAGGGTGCAGCAGCAACCACTGGCCAGGATGCAGCAGCGACCACTGGCCAGGCTGCAGCAGCGACCACTGGCCAGGCTGCAGCAGTGACCACTGGCCAGGCTGCAGCAGCGACCACTGGCCAGGCTGCAGCAGCGACCACTGGCCAGGCTGCAGCAGCGACCACTGGCCAGGCTGCAGCAGCGACCACTGGCCAGGCTGCAGCAGCGACCACTGGCCAGGCTGCAGCAGCGACCACTGGCCAGGCTGCAGCAGCGACCACTGGCCAGGCTGCAGCAGCGACCACTGGCCAGGCTGCAGCAGCGACCACTGGCCAGGCTGCAGAAGCGACCACTGGCCAGGCTGCAGCAGCGACCACTGGCCAGGCTGCAGCAGCGACCACTGGCCAGGCTGCAGCAGCTACCACTGGCCAGGCTGCAACATCGACCACTGGCCAGGCTGCAGCACCGACCACCGGCCAGCCTGCAGCCAAAGACAGGATGTTCCAGAGATGGGACACAGCAACAAGGGGACACAGTTGGAAGTTGAAGACACATGAATCACAGGGATGTTAAGAAGTATTTCTTCAGCCACAGAGTAGTCAGGAAGTGGAATAGTTTGGGAAGCGATGTAGTGGAGGCAGGATCTATATATAGCTTTAAGCAGAGGTATGATAATGCTCACGGTTCAAGGAGAGTGACCTAGTAGCGACCATTGAAGAGGCGGGGCCAGGAGCTAGGACTCGATCCCTGCAACCTCAACTAGGCGAGTACAACTAGGTGAGTACACACACACGCAAGTGATCTGAAGGGTAGCTAAGTGTGCTAGGGTAGTGAACAATTCCTTGAAGCTATTTATAATCTGCCTGAGCCACATAAGTGTAGGGAGAGCCGCAATTTTGTAAGTGATCTAGAAAGTATAACGAGGTGCGCAGTCAGAGTGGGCAGGGCAGGCGACGTTGCCACGTGTCACCAAGAAAGATAATAAAGTGAAACAATCGTGTGACCAGTGAGAGAAATACTGTGAATAGGGTACATTATATAACGAGAAGAAATTGAGGTGGATCTACGCCAGGACGTCACATCGAGCTGGACAATCTACAGGCTGCTATAGCTGCATTGCAAGCACTGTATTCACCTATGAGTGGTTGTATGGGTGTGGGGTTCCAGGTTCCAATTAACCACCAAGCTGATTGTGAATGGTCCAACTCTCATAGCATGATAAAGAATAGGCACTCAAGTATTCAGTAAGGAATAGCAATTGGTATTCCATTGAACAAGGCGAGTAAGTTACTATAAGCTAGGTGGCAGGACAAGCATAAAGGGCAACCTTGTAAGTAGGTGTGGGTCAAGTTCCAGGAGGGTGGGGGTCAGGTCACAAGAGGTTGTGGTCAGGCAAGGAACCACTGACACTCCACATTACACTCCAACGCACAATTCACCTACTTTTCAGACACATAATAAACCCACACATAATTCCACACATAATTACACACACACACACACACACACACACACACACAACACAAGAAGAAAGGAAGAAACTGAGAGAGATGGTACAAAGGCGAAAGGAGGAAAGAGAGGGGATGGAGAAGACAGACAGGAGATCCCAGACCCAGGAAGATCAAATACAGCCTCCCTCACAACTTTCTATAGAAGCCTCCCAACCAGGTCAACCCCAGTGCAACCAAACACTCTAAATCAAAACACCCATGCCACATCCAATGCCCCCACCCACTACATTACAAACTTCACCCCCACAGCAACAACCCATAGTTCCTTACCAGGTCTCCCACTTCCCCAACCCCAATATACTTCTCAGACCACAGTCTTAGAAAAGAAGTTGAAGGTGTGGTATACAAATGCAGATGGAATAACAAACAAGTATGAGGAGTGGCACGAAAGAGTCAAAGAGACATCCCCAGACATAATAGCACTCACAGAAACAAAACTCACCAGAATAATAACAGATTCAATCTTTCCATCCGGATATCAAATCTTCAGGAAAGACAGAGGGAGGAGAGGGGGAGGAGGAGTTGCACTGCTCATTAAAAACCAGTGGGGTTTTGAGAAAATGGAAGGAATGGATGGCATGGGCGAAAGGGACTACTTAGTAGGAACAATCCAGTCTGAGGGACATAAGGTGATAATTGCAGTAATGTACAACCCACCACAGAACTGCAGGAGGCCAAGAGAAGAATACGATGAGAGCAACAGAGCAATGATCAACACACTAGCCGAGGTGGCCAGGAGAGCACACATGGGGGGAGCAAAGTTACTAGTTATGGGTGATTTCAATCACAAGGAGATTGACTGGGAAAACCTGGAGCCCCATGGGGGTCCCGAAACATGGAGAGCCAAGATGATGGATGTGGTACTGGAGAACCTCATGCATCAACATGTTAGAGACACTACCAGAGAGAGAGGAGAGGATGAACCAGCAAGGTTGGACCTTGTATTCACCATGAGTAGTTCGGACATCGAGGGTATCATGTATGAAAGGCCCCTGGGAGCTAGTGATCATGTGGTTCTGTGCTTCGACTACATAGTTGAGCTCCAAGTGGAGAGAGTAGCAGGAATAGGCTGGGAAAAACCAAACTACAAAAGGGGGAACTACTCAGGCATGAGGAACTTCCTTCAAGACATTCAGTGGGAGAGGGAACTGACAGGAAAACCAGTACAAGAAATGATGGACTATGTAGCAACAAAATGCAAGGAGGCAGAGGAGAGGTTTGTTCCCAAGGGAAACAGAAATAATGGGAAGAACAGAACGAGTCCTTGGTTCACCCAAAGGTGTAGGGAGGCAAAAACTAGGTGTACTAGAGAATGGAAAAGGTACAGAAGACAGAGAACTCAGGAAAATAAAGAAATCAGCCGAAGAGCCAGAAACGAATATGCACAGATAAGAAGGGAGGCTCAGAGACAATATGAAAATGACATAGCATCAAAAGTAAAGACTGACCCGAAGCTGGGGTGGATCGACTGCATATTTTTGGACTGCAAGAAGGCTTTCGACACAGTTCCTCACAAGAGGTTACTGCAAAAGCTAGAGGACCAGGCACACATAACAGGAAAGGCACTGCAATGGATCAAAGAATATCTGACAGGGAGGCAACAACGAGTCATGGAACGCGACGAGGTGTCAGAGTGGGCGCCTGTGACAAGCGGGGTTCCACAGGGGTCAGTCCTAGGACCTGTGCTGTTCTTGGTATATGTGAACGACATAACGGAAGGGATAGACTCAGAAGTGTCCTTGTTTGCAGACGATGTGAAGTTAATGAGAAGAATCGAATCGGACGAGGATCAGGCCGGACTACAAAGAGATCTGGACAGGCTACAAGCCTGGTCCAGCAACTGGCTCCTTGAATTTAACCCTGCCAAATGCAAAGTCATGAAGACTGGGGAAGGGCAAAGAAGACCACAGACACAATATAGTTTAGATGGCCAAAGACTGCAAACCTCACTCAAGGAAAAAGATCTGGGGGTGAGTATAACACCGAGCATATCTCATGAGGCGCACATCAATCAGATAACTGCTGCAGCATATGGGCGCCTGGCAAACCTACGGATAGCGTTCCGATACCTCAGTAAGGATTCGTTTAAGACTCTGTACACCATCTACGTCAGGCCCATACTGGAGTATGCAGCACCAGTTTGGAATCCACACCTAGTCAAGCACGTCAAGAAATTAGAGAAAGTGCAAAGGTTTGCAACAAGACTAGTCCCAGAGCTACGGGGATTGTCCTATGAAGAAAGGTTGAGGGAAATCGGCATGACGACACTGGAGGCCAGGAGGGTCAGGGGAGACATGATAACGACATATAAAATACTGCACGGAATAGACGAGGTGGACAAAGACGGGATGTTCCAGAGATGGGACACAGACACAAGAGGTCACAATTGGAAGTTGAAGACTCAGATGAATCAAAGGGATGTTAGGAAGTATTTCTTCAGTCAAAGAGTAGTCAGGCCATGGAATAGCCTAGAAAGTGATGTGGTGGAGGCAGGAACCATACATAGTTTTAAGGCGAGGTATGATAGAGCTCATGGGGCAGGGAGAGAGAGGACCTAGTAGCAATCAGCGAAGAGGCGGGGCCAGGAGCTGTGACTCGACCCCTGCAACCACAAATAGGTGAGTACAAATAGGTGAGTACACACACACAGACTCACACATACACTTCCCCCCTCCCCCACCAACCTCTCACTCCTTCCCCTTATCCCACCCATCCCTCTTTCACCCTCCCCCTCCGCACCTCTCCCTCCTTCCCCATCTCCCTCTCCCATTCACCCACTTGCTTCTCCCTCCTTCCCACTCCCCATATTCCCCTCTAAATCCCCCTCCCAACCCCTCTCCCACATAGCCACAGTTCCTCCTCTACCTTCCCTCCCCCACACTCTGACAAACACACTACTAACCTAACACACAGAATTACATAGATTTCCCACTCTGAGGCAATCAAAATAAAACAAAAATGGGTTGCCAGAGAGCAGGAAGGAAAACCAAGGGACAGGAGGAGGAATCTACAAAGGAAGATTGGGCAGCATAGCTCATAAAAAGGGAACATGAATGGGAAAAGAAACTAGAAGAACTTAGCACGAGAATGGAAGAGAGGACAGATGTGGAAAGCAGGAAGAGGGAGGTGCAAGTCAAAGCAGCAGAGGCTAGGATACAGAGTTTAGAAGAGGAACTGAAAAATCTGAAACAGCCTAAAGAACTAAAGAACATTTAGGGATTGACATCAGAGACTGCTACCTCAGTCACAAATAAGGGGACTGTAGGGAGAGAAGGAGCAAAACTGCATGTAGAAGCTCTGTCAGAGGAGACTGTAGTAAATGAAAGAGCTAAGCTATATGTGGAGGCTCTAACAGACCACAGCAGAGCCCAGGGAAAGCCGAGAAGGGAAAATGACAGGCCACTGAGCCCAAGTACATTAGCTAGTGAAACTGAAGAGAGGAAAGCTGCAATGGAGGAAATTAAATTGAATGAGTGGATACGCTAGGATATGCAGTGGGAGAATGAAAGGGAGAGGTCAGTCTTTGTGTATGGGCTCCAGAAAGCTGAAGGAGAAACATATGAAGCAAGAAAACAAGGGGAAAAAAAGCAATTGAAAGCATCATAAAAGCAATAGAAGACGACATGACCCAGCTGGAAAATTTTCGGAGAATAGGGGGGTTTGCAAAAAAAAGAACCTGGCCAGTGAAAGTGACCTTCAAGGCAGAATCGACTCGGAACAGGATCCTGCAGGAGAAAGCACGATTAAGGGACATGTCGGCATACAGGAAGGTGTATCTCGACTGCGACAGAACACAAGAAGAAAGGCAGAAACTGAGAGAGATGGTACAAAGGCGAAAGGAGGAAAGAGAGGGGATGGAGGAGACAGACAGGAGATCCCAGACCCAGGAAAAAGATCAAATACAGCCTCCCTCACAACTTCCTATAGAAGCCCCCCAACCAGGTCAACCCCAGTGCAACCAAACACTCTAAACCAAAACACCCATGCCATATCCAATGCCCCCACCCACTGCATTACAAACTCCACCCCACAGCAACCACCCATAGTTCCTTATCAGGTCTCCCACTACCTCAACCCCAATATACCTCCCAGACCACAGTCTTAGAAAAGAAGTTGAAGGTGTGGTATACAAATGCAGATGGAATAACAAATAATTATGAGGAGTGGCATGAAAGAATCAAGGAGACATCCCCAGATATAATAGCACCCAGAAACAAAACTCACCAGAATAATAACAGATTCAATCTTTCCATCCGGATATCAAATCCTCAGGAAAGACAGAGGGAGGAGATGGGGAGGAGGAGTTGCGCTGCTCATTAAAAGCCAATGGGGTTTTGAGAAAATGGAAGGAATGGATGGCACGGGCGAAAGGGACTACTTAGTAGGAAAAATCCAGTCTGAGGGACATAAGGTGATAATTGCAGTTATATGCAACCCACCACAGAACTGCAGGAGGCCAAGAGAAGAATACGATGAGAGCAACAGAGCAATGGTCGACACACTAGCCGAGGTGGCCAGGAGAGCACACATGGGGGGGGAGCAAAGTTACTAGTTATCGGTGATTTCAATCACAAGGAGATTGACTGGGAAAACCAGGAGCCCCATGGGGGTCCCGAAACATGGAGAGCCAAGATGATGGATGTGGTACTGGAAAACTTTATGCATCAACATGTTAGAGACATTACCAGAGAGTGAGGAGAGGATGAACCAGCAAGACTGGACTTTATAATCACCTTGAGTAGTTCGAACATCGAGGATATCATGTATGAAAGGCCCCTGGGAGCTAGTGATCATGTGGTTCTGTGCTTCGACTACATAGTTGAGCTTCAAGTGGAGAGAGTAGCAGGAATAGGTTGGGAAAAACCAAACTACAAAAGGGGGAACTACTCAGGCATGAGGAAATTCCTGCAAGACATTCAGTGGGAGAGGGAACTGACAGGAAAACCAGTACAAGAAATGATGGACTATGTGGCAACAAAATGCAAGGAAGCAGAGGAGAGGTTTGTTCCCAAGGGAAACAGAATTATGGGAAGAACAGAACGAGTCCTTGGTTCACCCAAAGGTGTAGGGAGGCAAACAATAGGTGTACTAGAGAATGGAAAAGGTACAGAAGACAGAGAACTCAAGAAAATGAAGAGATTAGCCGAAGAGCCAGAAACGAATATGCACAGATAAGAAGGGAGGCTCAGCGACAATATGAAAATGACATAGCATCGAAAGCCAAGTCTGACCCGAAGCTGTTGTATAGCCACATCAGGAGGAAATCAAGGACAAGGTAAACAGACTGAGGAAGGGCGATGGGGAGTTCACAAGAAACGACCGAGAGGTATGTCAGGAGCTCAACACGAGATTTAAAGAAGTATTTACAGTGGAAACCAGTAGGACTCCAGGAAATCGGAACAGGGGGGTACACCAGCAAGTGCTGGATGAGGTACATATAACAAAGGATGAGGTGAAGAAGCTGCTATGCGAACTTGACACCTCAAAGGCGGTGGGACCAGAAAACATCTCTCCGTGGGTCCTTAGAGAGGGAGCAGAGATACTGTGTGTGCCATTAACAAAGATCTTCAACACATCAATTGAAACTGGGCAACTCTCTGAGGTATGGAAGATGGCAAATGTAGTCCCAATTTTTAAAAAGGGAGACAGACATGAGGCACTAAACTACAGACCTGTATCACTAACGTGTATAGTATGCAAAGTCATGGAGAAGATCATCAGGAGGAGAGTGGTGGAGCACCTGGAAAGAAACAAGTGTATAATTGACAACCAGCACGGTTTCAGGTAAGGAAAATCCTGTGCACAAACCTACTGGAGTTTTATGACAAGGTGACAGAAGTAAGACAAGAGAGAAAGGAGTGGATCGACTGCATTTTTTTTGGACTGCAAGAAGTCCTTCGACAGTTTCTCACAAGAGGTTACTGCAAAAGCTAGAGGATCAGGCCACATAACAGGAAAGGCACTGCAATGGATCAGAGAATACCTGACAGGGAGGCAACAACGAGTCATGGTACGTGACGAGGTGTCAGAGTGGGCGCCTGTGACAAGCGGGGTTCCGCAGGGGTCAGTCCTAGTACCTGTGCTGTTCTTGGTATATGTGAATGACATAACGGAAGGGATAGACTCAGAAGTGTCCTTGTATGCAGATGATGTGAAGTTAATGAGAAGAATCAAATCGGTTGAGGATCAGGCAGGACTACAAAGAGACCTGGACAGGCTACAAGCCTGGTCCAGCAACTGGCTCCTTGAGTTTAACCCTGCCAAATGTAAAGTCATGAAGATTGGGGAAGGGCAAAGAAGACCGCAGACACAATATAGTTTAGATGGCCAAAGACTGCAAACCTCTCTCAAGGAAAAAGATCTGGGTGTGAGTACAACACCGAGCATATCTCCTGAGGAGCACATCAATCAGATAACTGCTGCAGCATACGGGCGCCTGGCAAATCTACGGATAGCGTTCCGATACCTCAGTAAGGATTCGTTTAAGACTCTGTATACCATTTACGTCAGGCCCATACTGGAGTATGCAGCACCAGTTTGGAATCCACACCTAGTCAAGCACGTCAAGAAATTAGAGAAAATGCAAAGGTTTGCAACAAGACTAGTCCCAGAGCTAAGGAGATTGTCCTACGAGGAAAGGTTGAGGGAAATCGGCCTGACGACAATGGAGGACAGGAGGGTCAGGGGAGACATGATAACGACATATAAAATACAGCGCGGAATAGACAAGGTGGACAAAGACGGGATGTTCCAGAGAGGGGACACAGACACAAGAGGTCACAATTGGAAGTTGAAGACTCAGATGAATCAAAGGGATGTTAGGAAGTATTTCTTCAGTCATGGAGGCGGGAACCATACATACTTTTAAGGTGAGGTATGATAAAGCTCATGGGGCAGGGAGAGAGAGGACCTAGTAGCAATCAGCAAAGAGGCGGGGCCAGGAGCTATGAATCGACCCCTGCAACCACAAATAGGTGAGTACACACACACACACACACACACACACACACACACGCACACGCACACACACACACACACAGAAACACACAGACACACACACACACAGACACACACACACAAACACACACACACACACACAAACACACACACACACACACACACAGACACACACACACAGACACACACACACAGACACACACACACATAGATACACACACACACACACACACACACACACACACACACACACACTACAACAGGCCTAGTGTCTAATCGACATGTGCCTAGGACAAAATGGTAACTAACTAACACAGACACACAGACACACACACACACACACACACACACACACACACACACACACACGCGCGCAGTGAACACTCAGTAAGAGTAACAACGATGTTCTTAGTTTTCAAAGTACAATAAATAACAATACCGCTGATGCGAACACATACGTAGCCATGGAATATTCAGGACTAATTTCATTCTCTTCTCGTCTGGAATACCATTCTTCTCTAAAAGTGCACAGAAATGCATCCTCGAACGAGTGGTTTTAAAAAGATGGTATATATATATATATATATATATATATATATATATATATATTATATAATCAGTTTTAAAAATAGGTTATGGTAAGCAGTATCATTTGATCTGTTTATGAACGTGCATGTAAACGCTTCCTACTGTGTGTGTGTGGTCACCTAATTGTGGTTTCGAGGGCCGAGTCATAGCTCCTGGCCCAGAGTCTTCACTGGTCTCTACCAGGTCCACTCTTTCCTGCTCCATGAGCTTTATCATTCATCTTCAAGCTATGTATGGATCCTGCCTCCATTATATTACTCTCCAGACTGTTCCAATTCCTGATAACTATGTAACTGAAGAAGTACTTCCTAACATCCCTATGATTCATCTGAATCTTCAACTTCCAGTTGTGACCCCTTTTTGCTGTGTCTCGTCTCTGGAAAATCCTGTCCCTACCCACCTTGTCAATTTCTCTCGGTATTTTATGTGTCGTTACCAAGGCTTCCCTATCTCTCCTGTCCTTCAGTGTGGTCAGGTTGATTTCCCTTAACTTCTCCTGGTAGGACATCCCCCTTAGCTCCGGGACTAGTCTTGTTGCAAACCTTTTCACTTTCTTTAATTTCTTGACGTGCTTGACCAGGTGTGGGTTCCATACTGGTGCTGCATACTCCAATATGAGCCTGACGTACACGGTGTACAGAATTTTGAATGATTCCTTACTAAGATGCCGAAACGTTACTTTTAGGTTTGCCAGGCGCCCATATCCTGCAACAGTTATTTGGTTGATGTGCGCGTCAGACGTGCTCGGTATTATACTCATCCCAGGATACTTTTCCTTGAGTGAGGCTTGCAGTCTTCGGCCACCTAACCTGTACTCTGTCTGCGGTCTTATTGCCCTTTCCCAATCGTCATGACTTTGCACTTGGTTAGGTTAAACTCCAGAAACCAGTTGCTGGACCAGCATAATAAATTTAAAAGACACACAAATAACCCGCACATAGAAGAGAGGAGCTTACGACGACGTTTCGGTCCGACTTGGACCATTTACAAAGTCACACTATCAAAAGGAGAGCAGGAGGGAGTATATATAGGCAGGAGGTGGTAGTAGTAGTAGTGGAGTAGAAGGTAGTAGTAGTAGTGGGGAGGTAGTAAGGAGGAGGAGTCAGTCAGATACTAAGAAAGAGGAGCACTGCAAGAGAGCTAGATGCCCACAGAGGGTGAGAAAAGAGAACATAGAGGGTGGACAATAGATAAATAAATAATGAAGAAACAAATACGCAAGGCAGAAGAAAGACAACCCAAAGGAAAAAAAGGAAAGAGGAAAGGGGAAGAGGGAGAAGAAGAAAAAAGGAGGAATCAGGTTAAGCCACGGGAGTTTTGAAGTTTGGATCACTTTACAATGTAGTGGGAGAGGAAGGCATCTGCAGAGACGAAGCCAGGACTAAGATTCATACAAGGAAAGTTGTGTATTAGGGAGGATTCAACCAGACGGCGACTGTTAAAGTTGGAAGTAGTCAAGACAGTTTTAGCAGATGACCAGTCAATAGGATGACTGTGATCTCTGACGTGTGCAGAGTGCAGTGTGATAGGAAGGTAATGTAGGAACTGCCAGAGTGCAGGGTGATAGGAAGGTAATGTAGGAACTGCCAGAGTGCAGGGTGAGAGAAAGTGCGGTAGTGTCAGAACTGCCAGAGTTCAGGATGAGAGAGGAAGGTAGTGTAGGAACTGCCAGAGAGCAGGGTGATATCAAGGATGTGTAGGAACAGCCAGAGTGCAGGATGAGAGAGAGAAAGTAGTGTAGGAACTGCCAGAGTCCAGGATGAGAGAGAGGAAGGTGGTGTAGGAACAGCCAGAGTATAGGGTGAGAAAGAGGAAAGTAGTGTTGGAACTGTCAGAGTGCAGGCGAAATTAAGGTAGATACAGTTGTGTGGCTGTGCTTAGTAGCGCCGCTAACCTCGCAGTCTCGAGTATTGCTGCATTCCTTATATGTATTCACTAGAGATCTCTATTTCCTACTAAAATGTTACCTTCTGTCTATTTATTCTTCTTCCTAATAAACATGCGTCTATTAGTAGACTCCTGTCTACCAGCCCTGGCTTCTATATTTAATACCATTTAGTGTTCTTTACTGAGAACTATTAGCTTATTCCTTGCTCACAGTAAAAAGAGTGGAGCCTTCACGTTACAGCTGGCTGAACCCCGACACACACCTGAACCCATCCACCACTCGTAGGCGAATACATGTGGCTGGTAGCGATGGTACTCGTTGTAGCTACGCTCTTGGCGTCGTGTTCCACCTCCGTTTCTTCACTATATTTACTTGATTCCTATTCACTGTGATTCTCTCAATCACGGCACTAGATTTGCCCTTTACTATCTGTCTTTTGACCACACATTATCACTCACGATGACTGGCAGCGATGAGGTCTGGCAACAAGGTCTGGTAACAATTTAAGATGTACCGCGCTAATTCTATACAAAAGCGTGCTTGCTTTTATCTAATGCACCATCATTTCGCATGTGTGTGTGTGTGTGTGTGTGTACTCATCTAATTATACTCACCTAATTGTGGTTGCAGGGGTCGAGACTCAGCTCCTGGCCCTGCCTCTTCACTGATCGCTATTAGGTCCTCTCTCTCTCTCTGCTTCCTGAGCTTTGTCATACCTCGTCTTAAAGCTATGTATGGTTCCTGCCTCCACTACATCACTTGCTAGGCTATTCCACTTCCTGACGACTCTGACTGAAGAAGTACTTCCTAACATCCCTGTGACTCCAATTGTGACTCCTTTTTTCTGTGTTCCTTCTCTGGAACATCCTGTCTCTGTCCACCTTGTCTATTCCACGCATTATTTTGTATGTTGTTATCATGTCTCCCCTGACCCTCCTGTCCTCCAGTGTCGTCAGTCCAATTTCCCTCAACCTTTCTTCGTAGGACATTTACCTGAGCTCCGGAACTAGCCTTGTTGCAAACCTTTGTTCTTTCTCTAATTTCTTGACGTGCTTGACTAGATGTGAGTTCCAAACTGGTGCTGCATACTCCAGTATGGGCCTGACGTACACAGTGTATAGTGTCTTGAACAATTCCTTACTAAGGTATCGGAATGCTATTCTCAGGTTTGCCAGGTGCCCATATGCTGCAGCATTTATCTGGTTGATGTGTGCCTCCGGAGACATGCTCGGTGTTATGGTCACCCCAAGAGTGAGGTTTGCAGCCTTTGTCCACCTAGCCTATATTCTGTCTGCGGTCTTCTTTGCCCTTCCACAATCTTCATGACTTTGCATTTGCCAGGGTTGAAATCGAGAAGCCAGTTGCTGGACCACGTGTCCAGCTTGTCCAGGTCTCTTTGTAGTCCTGCCGGATCCTCATCCGATTTAATTCTTCCCATTAGCTTCACATCATCTGCGAACAGGGACACTCCAAAGTCTATCCCTTCCACCATGTCATTCACATATATCAAAAATAGCACTGGTCCTAGGACTGACCCCTGTGGGACCCCGCTCGTCACAGGAGCCCACTGTGATACCTCATCACGTATGACGACTCGTTGCTGCCTCCTCCATTGCAGTGCCTTTCCTGTAATACGTGCCTGATCCTCAAGCTTCTGCACTAATCTCCTGTGAGGAACTGTGTCGAAGGCCTTCCTGCAGTCCAGGAAAATGCAATCAACCCACCCCTGTCTCTCGTTTCTTACTTCATAAAACTCCAGAAGGTTTGTGAATTTGCATACTATACACGTCAGAGACACTGGTCTGTAGTTTAGTGCTTCGTTTCTGTCTCATTTCTTAAAAATGGGGACTATATTTGCCGTCTTCCATACCTCAGGTAGTTGCCCAATTTCAAGGGATGTATTGAAGATTGTTGTTAATGGTACGCACAGCATCTCTGCTCCTTCTCTAAGGACCCATGGGGTCACTTAGCAGCTTCTGCACCTCCTCCTCCGTTGTTTGTATGTCATCCAGAGCCTTTTGGTATGTTCCCTGTTGGGAATAATAATAATAATAATAATAATAATGAAAATAATAGTAATAATAATAATAATAAATAATAAGCTCATGTACAACTCATACAGGCCTAGATGACATCACTGACATACTACTATGTACAAAGCCACTTGCTATGTAGAGCATTTTGGGAAAATTAGGTCAGTGTTTTCCCGGGATGCGACCCACACCAGTCGACTAACATTCTGGTACCCAATTCATATTAAAGGGTGTACATAGACAACCGGTATAAGGAAACATGTTTCAACCCTCTCCGGGAATCGAACCCGGACGCCACATCATGTGAAGCGAGAGCTTTTGGCACCATCGAGATTCCGAAGGCTGATCACTCCTATGTCTTTGTCTTCGAGGTTTGTGGCTGTGTCCCTGAAGTCTGTGTTCTGAGTCCGGTATTCTCGCCTTTTCTTTAATTTTCTTAACTTTGGCCTTTCAAGGAAACCAGTCCAGGGAGATGGAATATGACAGGGGAACTGTCCAGGGCGATGGAATTAGACAGGAGAACCGTCCAAAACGAGGGAATATGACAGAAAATCGTCCAGGGATATGGATTATGACAGGAAACCCCTTTCACGCAATGGAATATGACAAGGAAACCCGTTTACTGCAATAGAAAATGACTGGGAAATCCATCCATTTCATAGAAAATGACGGTAAATAAAATTCCAAATGAGGCCTGGTCACAGACCGGGCCGCGGGTGCGTTGACCCCCGGAACTCTTTCCAGGTAAACTCCAGATGAGAGGGAAACCCGTCCAAGGATCTGGAAAATGAGAATGTAACCCGTTCAGGGCACTGGAAAGAGACAAGGAAACCCGTCCAGGGAGATGGAAAAAGGACAGAAAAGCCAGTCGAGGGCAATGGAGTATGTCAGGGAAAATCGTCCATGGCGATGGAAAGTGATAGAAACCCTTACAGAGCCATGGAAAATGACAGGAAAACATTTCCAGGGCGACAGAAAATGACAGCAAAACCAATCCAGATGATGGAATGTGACAAGGAAACCCCTCCAGGGTGTTGGAATATGACAGGGAAACCCGTCCAATGATATGGAATATAAAAGGAAAACCCTTCCCAGACGATGAAACATGAGAGGGAGACACGTCAAGGGACATGGCATGTGAAAGGGAAACCCGTCCATGGCGACGGAAAATGACAGGGGAAAACTATCCAGGGAGAGGAAATATAAGAAAAAAACCCACTGAGAATGATGAAATATGACAGGAAAACAGTCCATTGAGATCGACTGTTGTAATATAATGAAACCAGTGAAGCTCGATGGAAAATGACAAGGAAACCAATCCAGTCCGACGCAATATGACCAAAAAAAAAAAAACCGTTCAAAACAATGGGAAATGACAGTGCAAGGCGAAGGAAAATGTGAGTGAAACCCGTCAGAGCTATTGAAACCACAGGGAAACCCATCCATAGCGATGGAAAATGACGGAAAATAGTTTAGGGCGATGGAAAATTACAGGGAAAACAATTCAAGGCAATGGAAAATGACAAAAAAGTCCATGATAGCTGAAGATGACAAAAAAAAATTGTCGAGGGTGATGAAAAATGACAGTAAAATAAATCAGAATCGATGGAATATGAGAGGGAAACCCTTTCTGAACGACGGAAAATGGAAGAAAAACATGTCGAAGGCTTATTAAAATGACAAGTAAACATGTTCAGGTCGATGGAAAATGACAGGGAAAAATCGGCCACGGCGATGTAAAATGACAAGGAAAACAGTTCACGACGACGGAATGTGAGGGAAAAGTTCAACACAGATGTAGCGAGCGAATATATGGTGACGATAGTTTGTTTGGCACTCTGCTTAAGGTAGGGTTAGGGTCTAGCTCCCGGTATCCCCCCCTTCACTTTTATCCACAGAGAAAGGTGCCGTGTGGGGCTCCAGCCAAACGGATAATCACTGGACTAGCAGCTACCACCACATGATAATCACTGGACTAGCAGCTACCACCATATGATAATCACTGCACTAGCAGCTACCACCACATGATAATCACTGGACTAGCAGCTACCACCATATGATAATCACTGGACTAGCAGCTACCACCATATGATAATCACTGCACTAGCAGCTACCACCACATGATAATCACTGGACTAGCAGCTACCACATGATAATCACTGGACTAGCAGCTGCCACCACATGATAATCACTGCACTAGCAGCTACCACCACATGATAATCACTGCACTAGCAGCTACCAGCACATGATAATCACTACACTAGCAGCTACCACCACATGATAATCACTGGACTAGCAGCTGCCACCACATGATAATCACTGGACTAGCAGCTACCACCACATGATAATCAATGAACTAGCAGCTACCACCACATGATAATCACTGCACTAGCAGCTACCACCACATGATAATCACTGGACTAGCAGCTGCCACCACATGCTAATCACTGGACTAGCAGCTGCCACCACATGCTAATCACTGGACTAGCAGCTACCACCACATGATAATCACTGGACTAGCAGCTACCACCACATGATAATCACTGGACTAGCAGCTGCCACCACATGATAATCACTGGACTAGCAGCTACAACCACATGATAATCACTGGACTAGCAGCTACCAACACATGATAATCACTGGACTAGCAGCTACCACCACATGATAATCACTGGACTAGCAGCTACCACCACATGATAATCACTGGACTAGCAGCTACCACCACATGATAATCACTGGACTAGCAGCTGCCACCACATGCTAATCACTGGACTAGCAGCTACCACCACATGATAATCACTGGACTAGCAGCTGCCACCACATGATAATCACTGCACTAGCAGCTACCACCACATGATAATCACTGCACTAGCAGCTACCACCACATGATAATCACTGGACTAGCAGCTGCCACCACATGATAATCACTGGACTAGCAGCTACCACCACATGATAATCATTGGACTAGCAGCTACCACCACATGATAATCACTGGACTAGCAGCTACCACCGCATGATAATCACTTGACTAGCAGCTACCACCACATGATAATCACTGCACTAGCAGCTACCACCACATGATAATCAATGGACTAGCAGCTACCACCACATGATAATCACTGGACTAGCAGCTACCACCACATGATAATCACCTGAAGTGGAGCAGGACGGCTATATATAGGCAGGAAGAGGTAGTGGTGGTAGTAGTAGTGGTAGTAGTGGTAGTAGTGGGGAAGTAAGGAGGAGGAGCAAGTCAAATACAAAGAAAGTGGAGCACTGCAAGGGAGCTAGGTGCCCACAGAGGGAGAGCAAGTGCACAGAGGTGGGGGGAAGGGGAAGTGATGAAATAAATAATGAAGGAACAGAAACACGCGACAGAAGACAAAAAAGGAAAGAGGAAAGGGGAAGAGGGAGAAGAAAAAATGAGGAATTAGGTTAAGTCACGGATGTTCTGAAGTTTGGAGCATTTTACAATGTAGTGGGAGAGGAAGGTATCTACAGAGACGAAGCCAGGACTAAGATTCATACAAGGAAAGTTGTGTATTAGAGAGGATTCAACTAGACGGCAACTGTTAGAGTTGGAAGTAGGAAAAACAGTTTTAGCGGAAGACCAGGCAATAGGATAACTGATCTCTGACGTGACAGAACAGAGCATTGTTAGTGTCGGCAAGCCTAACACTATTTTTGTGCTCCCTAAGTCTGTCAGAAAGAGATCGACCAGTTTCTCCAAAGTATTGAAGAGGACAGGAGGAGCAAGAAATAGAGTATACACCAGGAACATCTGTAGAGGGAGGAGAGGTATGAACGAGATTAGTACGAAGAGTGTTAGTCTGGCGGAAAGTAAGCTTGATGTCTAAGGGACGGAGAGAATTGTTGAGATTAGAAAGACCGGAAATGTAGGAAAGGCAGAGGATAGAAGAGTTCCCATGAGTAGAGAGTTTGGGAGAGAAGAAATTGCGTTTAGCACGTGAAAGGGCAGAGTCTATGAAATGGGAAGGGTAGCCAAGACGGGAAAACGAATTATGAAGAGTGGAAATTTCTGCTGGAAGGAACTGAGGATCACAGATGCGGAGGGCACGGAGAAAGAGGGAGATAAGAACACTTTTCTTGACATGGGAAGCATGATAGGAAAAGTAGTGAATGTACATGACACTGTGCATAGGTTTTCGGTAAACGGAAAAGGAAAAACCTGTATCTGAGCGGTGGACATGGACATCAAGGAAAGGAAGCAAGGAATTAGATTCCCATTCAGCTTTAAACTTAATGGAAGGGGCAAGATTATTAAGAGCTTCAAGAAAGTGTTGGAAGAGACTGGAGTCATGAGGCCACAGAGCAAAGATGTCATCCACATAGCGTCCTGCTCCACTTCGGGTTAGTGTGACTTTGTAAATGGTCCAAGTCGGACCGAAACGTCGTCGTAAGCTCCTCTCTTCTATGTGCGGGTTATTTGTGTATGCAAATATAACATTTACGAATGGAAAATAGTGGTATTAAATGCCAAAATCATTACTGGTAACCAACTAACAAAAGAAAAACAACGAACAGTAATACTCCTGGTAGATCACCTTACCTGATCAGGAGAAGAATGGAGGTGAAGTGACTCTCCAATCTTCAACCCACACCAGGTAAGGTCAGTACTACCAGGAGTAGAAACTGAAGCACATCAGAAACCAGGAACCAGAGTTATGCCCCAGTCCGCCAGAGGGGAGTGCGGAACGTAACTTGCTAATGGTTCCTGGTTGCCTGAACAACCATAACCCCACTTATAACCCACTTTTCCCTCACAACCCCCATCCAGAATGAAGGAATATGACAGGAAAACATGTCCAAAGGATGGAATATGAAGAGGAAACCTGTCCTGAACGACGGGATATGAAAGGGAAACCTAGGCAATCCCGTTCAGATCTATGGAATATGAGAAGGAAACAAGTATAGAAAGATGGAATATGAAAGGGAAACATGTCCAGAGCAATGGAATATGACAGGGAAACCCGTACAGAACAATGGTATATAAGAGGAAAATCCGTCCAGAACCACGGAATATGACACGTAAAACCGTCCAGAACGAAGGAATATGACAAGGAAACCCGTCGTAAACGCTTTAATATGAGATGGAAACCCGTCCAGAACAACGGAATATAAGACGGAAACCTTTCCAGAATAGTGGAATATGACAGGGAAACCAGTCTAGAACGATAGAATATGATAGGAAAATCTGTCTTGAACAATGGGTTATGACAGGGAAACATGTCCTGAACGAAGGAAAATGACAGGGAAATCTTCCAGAACGGTGGAATATGACAGGAAAACCGTAGAGAACAATGTAATATGTCACGGAAACCCGTCCAGAACGATGGAATATGGCAGAAAAACCGTTCCAGAACAATGAAATATGACAAGGAAACACGTCCAGGACGAAAGAATATATGGAGACCCGTCCAGAACGATGGAAAATGACAAGAAAACCCATCCTGAACAATAGAATGTGACAAGGAAAACTGACCAGAACGATGGAATATGGCAAGTAAACATGTCCAGATCAAGGGAATAGAATAAGGAAACCCGTAAAGGACGATGGAATATGACAAGAAAACCAGCCCAGAACGATGGAATATGAGAGTAAAACCCGTCTTTATCAATTGAACGTGACAGGAAAACACGTCAAGAGTGACAGAGTATGGCAGGGAAACCCGTCTTGATGAATGGAATATGACAGGGAAACTCGACCTGAACGATAGAATATGACAGTGTAATCATTCCAGAAAAATAGACTATATCAGGAAAACCCGCCCAGAACGATTGAATATGAAAGGTAAACCTGTCTTGAAGGAAGGAATATGTCAGGAAAACATGGCCAGCACGATCGAATATAACATGGAGTTTACCTGCAGAGGGTTTCGTTGGTCAACCTCTGCGCGGCTCGATCTGAGACCAGGCCTCGTAGTGGATCAGGGTCTGATCAACCAGGCTGTTACTGCTGGCCGCACGCAAACTAACGTACGAACCACAGCCCGGCTGGAAACTCATCTACAAAGATCGAACATGACAAGGAAACTCCTGCTTCCAGAACGAGGAAATGTGACAGGGAAACCCATAGAGTACGATGAAATATAAAAGGGAAACTCGTCCAGAACAATGGAATATGACAGGGAAACCCTGTCATATTCAGTTGTTCTGGAATATCAGAGGGATGCCTATACAGTAAGATGGACTATGAGACGGAAATCCGTCCCGAATAATGGAATATGAGAGGGGAAGCCAGTCCGGGACAATGTAATATGACAGGGAAACACGTCCAGGTAGATGGAATGTGATACGGAAACCCGCCCAGATCGACGGAATGTGACAGGGAAAAACATCCAAAACAATGGAATATTTCAGGGAAACCCGTCCAGAACGGTGGAATATGACAGGCAAACCCTTCCACAAATACGGAATATGACAGGGAAACCTGTCCAGAAGGATGGAATATGACATGGAAACTCGTCCAGCGCGGTGGAATATGAGAGAGGAAACAGCAACAGGTTGAGATGCCTCTAGAAGTCAGGACATTTTATTTAAGTTACGAGGCAAAGTCGTAACAATATGATAGAGAAATCTCTCCAGAACAATGTAATATGACAAGGAAACCTTATAGAACGATGGAATATGATAAGGAAATCCGTCCAGAACGATTGAATATGACATGATATCCCGTCCATAACAATGGAGCATGATAGGGAAATCCGTCCAGAAGGTTGGAATATTGAAGAGAACCCCGTCCAGAATGATGGAATATGACAGGGAAACTCATCCAGAATGATGGAATAAAACAGGAAAACTCGTCCAGAACGATGGAATATGACAGGGAATCCCAGACAGAACAATGGAATATAACAGGGGAACCCGTCCCGAGAAATGGAATGTGACTTGGAAACATGTCAAGCGTGATGGAATTTGACAGAGAAATCCTTCGAAAACGATTGAATATGACATGGAAACCCGTTAATGATGATGGAGTATGACATGGAAAGCCGTCTTGAACTAAGGATTATTATATGGAGACCCGTCCATAACGATGGAATGTGACATGGAAACCCGTCCATAACGATGGAATATGACAGAGAAAACCGTAGAGAGCAACGGAATATGACAGGGAAAGCCGTTCAGTACAATGGAATATAACAGGGAAACTCATCCAGAGCTATGGAATATGACAGGTAAACCCGGACAGAACGATGAAATATGACTGGGAAAACCGTCCAGAACGACAGAATATGACAGGGAAATCCGTTCACAACGATGGAATATGACAGGGAGACATGTCCAGCGCAATGGAATATGAGAAGGAAACCCGTCCAGAACAACAGAATATAACAGGAAAACCCATCCAGAATTACTGAATGTGACAGGGAAAGCCGTCCAAAACAATGAATATGGCAGGGAAACCCGTCAAGAACGATGGAGTATAACAAAGAAACCCTTCCAGGATGATGGAATATGAGAGGGAAAACCATCCAGAACGCTTGAATATGAAAAGGGAAACGTGTCCAGAACAATGGAAGTTGACTGGAAAACCCATCTTGGACGATATAATATGACAAGGAAATCCGTCATGAACGCTGGAAAATTATTGGGAAACCTGTCCTAAGCGATGGAATAAGACAGGGAAACCCGTCCAGAACAATGGAATATGAGAGGGTAACCTGTCTTACACGATGGAATATAAGAGTCATGAATTGTAGATTATGGCAGGGAAAGTCCAGAACAATGAAATATGACAGGAAAACCCGTCATGAACTACGGAATATGACAGCGAAACCGGTACCCGACGATGGAACATGACAAAGAAACATGTCAAGAGTAATAGAATATGACATGGAAACAAGTCCAGAACGATTGCATATGACATCTAAACCCGTATAGGACAATCAAATATGACAGGAAACCCGTCCTGAACGATGGAATGTGACAGGGAAACCAGTCCAGAACTATGGAATGTGACAGGGAAACCCGTTCAGGACAATGGAATATGACCGGGAAACCCGTCCAGAACAATTCAGTATGACAGGGATCCCCGACCTGAACGATGGAAGATGACAGGGAAACATGTCGAGAATGATGGAATATGACAGGAAAACGCGTCCAGAACTATGGAATATGACAGGGAAACCCGTCCAGAGAAATGGAATATGACAGGGAAAGCCGTCGAGAACGATGGAATATGACAAGGAAACCCGCCATGAATGATGAAATATGAGACACCTGTCCAGAGCAATGGAATATGGCAGGGAAGCCCGTTCAGAACACAGGAATATGACATGGAACCCCGTCTCGAATGATGGAATATGACAGGGAAACCCATCATGAATGATGGAATTTCACAAGGAAACCCGTCCAGAACAATGGACTATGACAGGAAAACACGTCCTGAACTACGGAATATGACAAAGAAACCAGTACCCAGCGACAAGAACACCCATCCCACTAACACGGAACACTACTGTCCTAGGAGAAAACCTGGACTCCAGTCTTAGATTACACACTCACTTAAACACCAAAGGAACCATGGCCATTTCTGCCCTTGGGTGAGTGTACAAGCTCAGAGGCTCTCACCTTCACACTAAACTGCACCTGTACTAGACCCTCATGCGCCCACTTGTCACATATATACTTCTTGCTCTTTCTCTTGCTGCAAAGACTAATGTCCTGAAACTGCAGCGAATTCAGAACCGTGCATTGTGGTGGGTGGTGTGGGTGGTGTGGGTGGTGTGGGTGGTGTGGGACGACTTTGCTACAAGCGAGTCTCTCCACATCAGGATTGGCACCCCGGCGCTGAACGTATTCTGGAAAGAACTCAGTGACAGGCAGATTGACCGACTAGAAACCTACCAAGACACATGGACAACCTACCTCGACGAAATAATTAGACAGCCAGATAACACTCTAAACCTCTTCCAATCCCTATGCAATCCTTCTTCTCTCCCTATCTATTCCCTCTCCAACCCATATCTTTGTTTTGAGAAACAGACAACAGCAAATTTGTGCATGTCAGTCATCCGACACTTTTATGATTGTTCTTTGTCACTCAAAACCTTGTCCAGTTCTGCCATTACTCTTGATACAGACCATACCCCCGGCCGGGATTGAACCCGCGGTCATAGAGTCTCAAAACTTTTGAGACTCTATGACCGCGGGTTCAATCCCGGCCGGGGGTATGGTTTGTTTGCAATCGTGTCATTACGATTTCTTGAGTCTTGATACAGTCTTACAGTCAGCATGGTCTAACAACTATTCCCTCTACCGTGCCAACCAAAGCAATGCGGCTGTTTTTAGCCTCGGCTCTTTCTCTCCTTTCTCCTATCCTTTCCTCTCCCCACACTTATCTTCCACTATCTTACCTGAGAGTATCCAACTACTACTACAACAATTTGCTAATTTTATTTATTAAATAGCGATATTTATTCTTATTCAGTAACTAAAAATGGCTTCTACTGATTAGCTTCAAAATAATATTGAGGAAGCATTCTTTATGAAGGAGCTGTGTGACCATTATGGGTTTAGCGCTTAGTTACCATTATAACAGTAATACTAATACGAAGGATGATAAACTATAAGTTTGGTGCGAGTAGGTGTGCAAATTTAAATAGAAAAAAAAATTGTGTTTTTAAGTGTAACGATCAGAGACCCTTATGATCAGAGACCCTTATGATCAGAGACCCTTATGATCAGAGACCCTTATGATCAGAGACCCTTATGATCAGAGACCCTTATGATCAGAGAACCTTATGATCGGAACATTCTCAGTAACATTTTAGTTTACTTATTTCCAAGTTTTCTTCAGTTGCTGAGGAACGTCATATTCGTTCGGCTTCAAATTTTCAGCGCTGATGTAACGAATTTTGGGCAAGATTCTTGTGACTAATTGCATGCTTGGCTGCTCTGTATATATACAATGATATGAAGGTCTTTCCAAACATTGTTTCCGTGTGACAACTCTAGAAAGGTTCATCTCGTCGACATCAAAATTTTACTGTGTATCCTAGTAAAACAGTTGGTATATATTTAATGGGGCGCAAAGCTGCTATACCACAACTTTTCTTCTGGAAATGGTATAGTATTACTTTATTGCATTATTTTCCATTGAAACTGGTAAAGGACTCTACCCAAACTGGACTTGTCTTCCTTTTTTTTTTAATCCAATTTGAATGCCTACTATTCCAGAGTCGAGATTGTTCTCGACTTAAATGTAACAATTATGAAAAGCATCAGTCTTCAATGGCTTATTTATCACGTGAAATGTAACGGCTGTAAAGTTTTGTGGGTTTACGCTGAGTAGGTATAAATTTTATTGGATTCTGAGTATCAAATGGAAAAAATATTTTCTGGTCAGCTTTAAACTTTTAGTGCTGAAGTGTTTTTCTCAGAGGAAGGAATATCTTGAGATCAGGTTATTTAAGCACAGTAGAATGTTCTAGTTTTTTTTTATTAAAATTAGTTTGTGAAATAATCTACCCAAATTTAAATCAATATAATTACATTTATATGTCTATAACATCTACGTACCTTCTTGGCCATTAATAAAAATTTTATGCTATATACTAAGCTTACATAAAACTTGCTTGCTTACTGTACTTTGTTGAAGGTGTTCAGTCTTAGAGTATGTAAGCTTGAGTAAGTTTAAATTTGCTTTAATTGAAAAAAAAATTGTAGAAGGTTGAAGTTGTACTTTACGAGCGATAATTTCTGAGTGTTGCATCCGTTGCCCTTACGTACCCATAACTTCCTATTTCATCTTGAAGACTGATGTGCTTGGGTATTTTAGGATGTTGGTCTCTCAAAGAACTGAAATAGATTTAGGCTGCATATATTATAATTTACCATTTTTTTTAAAGAAATTTGGCTATTACTGTGATTCAAATCAAATATTCATTCCTAATATTTAAATTCATTATCAACTTATGCAGCACTTTTCCAATGACTTGCACTGAGGCACTTATGGCTGATATTATGAAATACGGGGATACATTGCTCAGATCGAACAGAGACCGAAATGTTCTAGTTGAGGATACGTTTTGCCCAACGGTGGATGATTGATTGATGTAGGCTCGCCGGTACCTCCTGCTCGGGTCTTCTCCAGATGGTGACCCGGCGCCCAGCTGTGGATTCTTCAGTGAGTTTATATTGTGGCGGAGATCAGGTCAAAGTCAGTGTAAGGTACGTTGAGAGGAGAGAAATGGACGGAGCTAGGTGATGGCTGTGTTCTGCTCTGGCAAATTACATTATACTAATATTCTTGAAATAACGATGCTCCCTGTATTGTGTGCTAAGGTGGTGTATGTAGCGATGAGTGATGACTCTCGACATCGTCTGTTGCGACGATTTAAGTCCCCAAGAAGTCCACAGGGGTTTCGATGAATAACACAGTGATTGTTCAAATCATTAATCTGGCAAGCGTAGCGGTGCTCATAGTTTGTTTGTGTGGTACTTCTTGAGATTTACCCAATATGAATTTTATCAGACGACCCACATGGAACGAAGTGAACCCAGCAAAGATTTCATGGTGTTAAACCATACCCCCGGCCGGGATTGAACCCGCGGTCATAGAGTCTCAAAACTCCAGCCCGTCGCGTTAGCCACTAGACCAGCTAGCCACAATAAGATTCATCCAACTAGGTATATTTCTACACCATAGGAAGGTTAGCACAGGCACCTCTGTGACCACAAATGCAAGTTTTTACAGACGAATCTCCAGCTAGCGTGGCCGTGACGAACTCTAGCGGCCACGCTAGCTGGAGATTCGTCTGTAAAAACTTGCATTTGTGGTCACAGAGGTGCCTGTGCTAACCTTCCTATGGTGTAGAAATATACCTAGTTGGATGAATCTTATTGTGGCTAGCTGGTCTAGTGGCCAACGCGACGGGTTGGAGTTTTGAGACTCTATGACCGCGGGTTCAATCCCGACCGGGGGTATGGTTTGTTTGCAATCGTGTCATTACGATTTCTTGATTCATGGTGTTATCTTTTTCATTAGCTACGAGATACTTGATTGTTTGGGAAGAAAGGTGTGTTGTTTTCGTCTCACTCTGAGCAATATCACTTTCTATGTTTACAGTGGCTTGGTTACCAAGCAGGACGATGAATGTCTTCGTGGAGCGTTGTTGCCCAGCAGTGTTAGTGATCTCTGCCTTTATCCTACA
Organism: Cherax quadricarinatus; assembly: GCF_038502225.1. NCBI lineage: Eukaryota > Metazoa > Arthropoda > Malacostraca > Decapoda > Parastacidae > Cherax > Cherax quadricarinatus. Next base: position 2,574,246 of record NC_091327.1, read on the forward strand.
GTCAGTGATAAAGGGGCCGGGTAATATAGATTGGAGAAAACTTTGTGTATATAACTGCACTCTTACAAATAATGTTAAACTGTGATACGTAAGGCCCTCAATAAGAAAACAATTACTACGCCCTTCTTAATGTGTGTGTTGTGGTGTGAGAAGAAATGCAAAAGGTCGTCTTTGTTTGTTGGTTTTCTTCAGATCTAGAACTACAGTATGTTCCTCTTCTATAGAGAACCTAATGGAAGGCTCTATGTTGTTTAAGAGTTCTGCAGTGTTGAGGCGTCTTGGGGCGACGGCCAAGACATCGTCAACATTGTTTAACCAGGTAACACTGCCTGGTATGTATGGTTTCACTCTCTTCCTCCTCCTCCAGGCGCTAATGAGATTTTATTTGATTCTTTTTAAGACATAACTAATAGTTCCAAAGATATCTGAAGCTTCCTCCAACTCCGCAATCATTGCATCTGCAAATCTGTACAGTTATTAGACAATTCACGAATACTGAGAAATTTAATACAGAACTTCTCGGATCACTGGTCTTAATCAAGCTTCCCTTGTATTCGGAGTTCATAGATGAGCTGCATTTGAGCTCACATCCCCATGAACCTTGCTGCTGTGTTCACATTTCCCGTGTCTATAGTTTCCAGGTTCAATCCCTCAGTATCAAGCGACAGTGCGGAGACTTAAATACTGACGGAAGGAGAGGTGCAGAGGGGTAGTAGTAGTGAGAATGCAGCCACTGAGAGGTCACGTCCCTCTCAGATCCAACAATTCTCACTTGAAAAAGTTGTCCAAGGTGTTTTCTGTACCAAGATGCCATTGTGTTGCAGTGTCTGACAAGATGAACATCAAAATGGTATACAATACCGACAGGTTCGTAGGTCAGATACTGCAACACAATGGCATCCTGGTACAGAAAATACCTTGGACAACTTTTTCAAGTGAGAATTGTTGGATCTGAGAGGGACATGACCTCTCAGTGGCAACATTACCGCTACTACTACTACTCTGCACCTCTCCTTCCGACAGTATTTAAGTCTCCGCACTGTCGCTTGATCTTCAGATAGTTCCTGACTATGGAACTGAACTTCTCCAGGCTGAGGGACTGACAACCTCAAATTCTACGACTTCAATATTCATCAATATTCATATTATTTTCAAAAGTATTTTTTATGAAACTTGATTCTGTCTTTACCAGGTATACTCAACACACTTATTTCCCTATAATTTTTGCACTCTCTTTTATCCCCTTTGCCTTTATACAAAGGAACTATGCATGCTCTCTGCCAATCCCTATGTACCTTACCCTTTTCCATACATTTATTAAATAATTGCACCAACCACTCCAAAACTATATCCCCACCTGCTTTTAACATTTCTATCTTTATCCCATCAATGCCAGCTGCCATATCCCCTTTCATTCTACCCAGTGCCTCACGAACAATGGTGTGTCTCCTGCACACTGGTCAGTACGTCTCTGTCTTACTCAGATACTATGTTATGTTGTCATGTACTGTGATAGGTGGTGTCTCCTGCACACTGGTCAGTACGTATCTGTCTTACTCAGATACTATGTTATGTTGTTATGTACTGTGATAGGTGGTGTCTCCTGCACACTGGTCAGTACGTCTCTGTCTTACTCAGATACTATGTTATGTTGTCATGTACTGTGATAGGTGGTGTCTCCTGCACACTTGTCAGTACGTCTCTGTCTTACTCAGATAATATGTTATGTTATCATGTACTGTGATAGGTGGTGTCTCCTGCACACTGGTCAGTACGTCTCTGTCTTACTCAGATACTATGTTATGTTGTCATGTACTGTGATAGGTGGTGTCTCCTGCACACTGGTCAGTACGTCTCTGTCTTACTCAGATACTATGTTATGTTGTCATGTACTGTGATAGGTGGTGTCTCCTGCACACTTGTCAGTACGTCTCTGTCTTACTCAGATAATATGTTATGTTATCATGTACTGTGATAGGTGGTGTCTCCTGCACACTGGTCAGTACGTCTCTGTCTTACTCAGATACTATGTTATGTTGTTATGTACTGTGATAGGTGGTGTCTCCTGCACACTGGTCAGTACGTCTCTGTCTTACTCAGATACTATGTTATGTTGTCATGTACTGTGATAGGTGGTGTCTCCTGCACACTGGTCAGTACGTCTCTGTCTTACTCAGATACTATGTTATGTTGTTATGTACTGTGATAGGTGGTGTCTCCTGCACACTTGTCAGTACGTCTCTGTCTTACTCAGATACTATGTTATGTTGTTATGTACTGTGATAGGTGGTGTCTCCTGCACACTGGTCAGTACGTCTCTGTCTTACTCAGATACTATGTTATGTTGTTATGTACTGTGATAGGTGGTGTCTCCTGCACACTGGTCAGTACGTCTCTGTCTTACTCAGATACTATGTTATGTTGTCATGTACTGTGATAGGTGGTGTCTCCTGCACACTGGTCAGTACGTCTCTGTCTTACTCAGATACTATGTTATGTTATCATGTTCTGTGATGAGTCATTGTCAGCAAATATTATAAAATTATTGTTGTATTGTAATTTACAGCGATGTTTAAATGTTATCATTTATTATAACCTGAATGGTGTGGCACACAATGTTCTTTCTTTAACCTTAATGTTTACCCAATAGAGAATACTTAATGTGAATGCTTAGGTGGAGTTTGCGTCGCAAGTGAAAATGAAATATTTCACAACAGCGAACATGGCACAATTCCCAACAGTGAACATGGTACAGTTCACAAGAGTGAACATGGTACAGTTCACAGCAGTGAACATGGTACAGTTCACAACAGTGAACATGGTACAGTGAACAACAGTGAACATGGTACAGTGAACAACAGTGAACATGGTACAGTTCACAACAGTGAAACTGGTACAGTTCACAACAGTGAACATGGTACAGTGAACAACAGTGAACATGGAACAGTGAACAACAGTGAACATGGTACAGTGAACAACAGTGAACATGGTACAGTGAACAACAGTGAACATGGTACAGTGAACAACAGTGAACATGGTACAGTGAACAACAGTGAACATGGTACAGTTCACAACAGTGAACATGGTACAGTTCACAACAGTGAACATGGTACAGTGAACAACAGTGAACATGGTACAGTTTACAACAGTGAACATGGTACAGTGAACAACAGTGAACATGGTACAGTTCCCAACATAGAACATGGTACAGTGAACAACAGTGAACATGGTACAGTTCCCAACAGTGAACATGGTACATTGAAAAACAGTGAACATGATACAGTGAACAACAATGAACATGACACAGTGAACAACAGTGAACATGGTACAGTGAACAACAGTGAACATGGTACAGTGCACAACAGTGAACATGGTACAGTTCACAACAGTGAACATGGTACAGTTCACAACAGTGAACATGGTACCGTTCACAACAGTGAACATGGTACAGTGAACGTAGTCACTCCTAGAGGGGTTACGACTGACCAAAGTAAAGTAACTGCAGTACTAAATTTTCCAACTCCCAAAACTGCTGATGCCGTAAGATCCTTTGTGGGCTTAGCAGGTTTTTATAGATCTTTCATTGCCAATTTTTCTTCCATAGCTGCTCCTCTAACTGAGTTGCTTAAGAAAGATGCTCCTTTTGTTTGGACCTTCCGTCAAGAAAGAGCATTCCGAACTCTCAAAGAAAATTTAACATCTGCTCCAATTTTGAAATTCCCAGATTTTTCTAAGCCCTTCTATCTGACAACTGATGCTAGTTCAATTGGCATAGGTGCCGTACTAGCTCAGAAGACTGATGGCAAGTATAACGCAGTTGCATTTGCTAGCCGAGTCCTTACGAAGGCTGAACGTAATTATACAGTAACTGAGCAAGAAGCTTTAGCAGTAGTTTGGTCTTTAAAGCACTTCCGAGACATTATTTACCAGTACCCTGTTCTTGTCTTGACAGACCATGCACCACTGATACCTTTATTCCAGAACAAACAGCCTACTGGAAGGTTAGCCAGATGGACCTTGACTATCCAAGAGTTCAATCCCCCTTTTGAACATGTACCTGGCAAGTCAAATGTAGTCGCAGATGCTTTATCGCGACACGTTAGTGTAGTTACTGCAGATCCTCCATTTACTGTCGAGGATGTCAAAAATGCCCAAAGAACAGATCCCATGTGGTCTGGTGTGATTCGATTCCTGCTCCAGGAAGATCTTATTCTTACTGTGAAGCCACCAGCACCCATCAGTGACTTTGTAATGAGCCAAGAATTACTGTATCGAACAGCCGAGTTGGGTACTCCAGCAGAAGAGTGTACCAGTTCGTAATTCCACAGTCACTAGTGAACGTAGCTCTACAGTTAGTTCACGATGCACCAGGTGTTGCACACCCTGGTATGGATCGTTCTGTGAAACAAGCCAGAATGAAATACTTTTGGCCACGTATGGCAACTGAAATTTCCGAGTATGTTAAGAAATGTAGTGTCTGTATGCAACATAAAGGAAATGTCAATGGTCTTAATTCAATCCAAGTGTACCCAACCACTAGCGAACCATGGGAAAGAGTTGCCCTTGACTTGTTAACCAATTTTAAATGTTCCCTCCAAGGCAACAAACATCTGTGTGTTATGGTAGACCATTTCACCAGATATTGTGAGTTAGTTCCTATTGCAGATAAGACTGCAGAGACAGTAGCTAAAGCGTTTAAAGAACGCATTATCTGCAGGCATACCACCCCTAAGTCCTTAGTAACAGATAATGGAGGTGAATTCTGTAATGAGATTCTTGAAAATTTGTGTACTTTATACAAGATCTCTAAATCCACCATTGTTCCTCATCATCCTGCCAGCAATGGGTTAGCCGAACGAACCAATAAGAAAGTACTTGATGTCCTGAGAGCCACTATCAACCCCAATAGTGAAACTTGGCATGAAGTCATACCAGATGTCCAATGTGCCATAAATTCTGCTTACAATGGTTCAATAGGTGATACTCCACATTATGCAATGTATGGTGTAGACAAGCGTTTACCCTATGAGTTGTTATATTCCACTCCGAAACCTAATTACAACCCTGATGATTTCGTAGCAAATCGTACCAGCATGGCTCAGAGTGTTTTTAGAAGAATCCGTGAAACACTTCATAAATCAACAGCAGAATTTACTAGAGTAACTAATAGCCGTGCTAAGCCATCAAAAGTAAAAGTAGGTTCAAGAGTAATGCTGACAAATTTCAACAAAACATCCGCAATGCCTAAGCTCGATCAAAAGTTTGTCGGACCTTATCGAGTTGTAGAACATATCTCTGGTAATAAGTATAAGGTTAGAGAAATTAGTACTGGTAAGTACAAAGAATCGCATTTAGATCATATGAAATTAGTATGCGATGTTGATGATATTGCTACCCAGACTAATGTGACAGATGCTGAAAATCCTCTTGACTCTGTACCCTCTGCCTCAAATACTCAGTCAGATAACCAACCTGAATGTCGTTACTCCTTGCGTACTCGACAAGTAATGAGAAACCCACAAGTATCTTTTGTAGATACTCGTTCAGATCTCCCTCAGTCAAGGCATTTGTTAGGCATTGCAGAGGAATTCGATCCTCCCAGAGATGATAACCATTCTGCATATGTAAACCTCACCCTCGCAGAATTGGGTTTAAATGTACATAGTCTGTATAACTAGATGTCCGAGATGAAGTAAATTGTCAACTGTTTGTTATTAACTGATTAGTCTTTGAGAATTTTTTTTTTTCGTATTCACATTCCCTCTGTATTCTGAGTATTTGACAGTAATGATCTGAGTGCGCACCAGATGCCTTTGCTGTTAATTTCACCTTGTATATATATATTTATTCTTCCTCAGAATCCGTAGAGTGCATGAATACAGATCGATTGATCAATTCCATCCATATTGTACAATGATTTGTTCTAACAGTTTGTAATGCATTACGTTAAAAGTGATTACGTTAACACCCATAACGTTAAAACTCATTTTGTTAAATCCATTATGATACCATTCATTAGTTCTAAGTTATATATGAATTTGTTATTGTATAGAGTCAGCCCAGAACCACCTGCCTGTTCAGCCTATAGATAGTAGTGTATGTCGAGACGACATACGTAACATGACCGAGCTGTCAGCATAGTTGCTGATCCCTGTGTTATATAGCATAGCATATAGTATCATCCATGTGCTTTAGATAGGAGATCCGTTTTAGGCCTGTGACTTTGTGTGACGTCACGGGATGCGCAAGTGTACGTTCGTACCTCTGCCTCGGCCTCAGTCGGCGTGTAGACCTAGACAGGCTAGGACAGGCAGAGGCTCGGCTCCATCTCCCATCATCTCAGTCTGACAATGCACATCGTTACCATCCAACAAGTGTGTCTACCTTCAACCCTCGATATCTCCATTTAAGAACCCCTACGATATGAACAGGGTACAGTAAACAACAGTGAACATGGTAGAGTGCACAACAGTGAACATGGTACAGTTCACAACAGTGAACATGGTACGGTGAACAACAGTGAACATGGTACAGTGCACAACAGTGAACATGGTACAGTGCACAACAGTGAACATGGTACAGTGCACAACAGTGAACATGGTACAGTGCACAACAGAGAACATGGTACAGTTCACAACAGTGAACATGGTACAGTGAACAACAGTGAACATGGTACAGTTCACAACAGTGAACATGGTACAGTTCACAACAGTGAACATGGTACAGTGCACAACAGCGAACATGGTACAGTGAACAGCAGTGAACATGGTAGAGTGCACAACATTGAACATGGTACAGTGCACAACAGTGAACATGGTACAGTGAACAAAAGTGAACATGGAACAGTGAACAACAGTGAACATGGTACAGTTTACAACAGTGAACATGGTACAGTTCACAACAGTGAACATGGTACAGTTCACAACAGTGAACATGGTACAGTAAACAACAGTGAACATGGTACAGTTAACAACAGTGAACATGGTACAGTTAACAACAGTGAACATGGTACAGTGCACAACAGAGAACATGGTACAGTTCACAACAGTGAACATGGTACAGTGAACAACAGTGAACATGGTACAGTGAACAACAGTGAACATGGTACAGTTCAAAACAGTGAACATGGTACAGTGCACAACAGCGAACATGGTACAGTGAACAGCAGTGAACATGGTAGAGTGCACAACATTGAACATGGTACAGTGCACAACAGTGAACATGGTACAGTGAACAAAACTGAACATGGAACAGTTCACAACAGTGAACATGGTACAGTTTACAACAGTGAACATGGTACAGTTCACAACAGTGAATATGGTACAGTTCACAACAGTGAACATGGTACAGCTCACAACAGTGAACATGGTACAATGCACAACAGTGAATATGGTACATTGCACAACAGTGAACATGGTACAGTGCACAACAGTGAACATGGTACAGTTCACAACAGTGAACATGGTACAGTTCACAACAGTGAACATGGAACAGTGAACAACAGTGAACATGGTACAGTGAACAACAGTGAACATGGTACAGTGAACAACAGTGAACATGGTGCAGTGAACAACAGTGAACAACAGTGAACATGGTACAGTGAACAGTGAACATGGTACAGTGAACAACAGTGAACATGGTACAGTTCACTACAGTGAACATGGTACAATTCACAACAGTGAACATGATACAGTTCACAACAGTGAACATGGTACATTGAACAAAAGTGAACATGGTACAGTTCACAACAGTGAACATGGTACAGTTCACAACAGTGAACATGGTACAGTTCACAGCAGTGAACATGGTACAATGCACAACAGTGAACATGGTACAGTGCACAACAGTGAACATCGTACAGTGCACAACAGTGAATATGGTACAGTGCACAACAGTGAACATGGTACAGTGCACAACAGTGAACATGGTACAGTGCACAACAGAGAACATGGTACAGTTCACAACAGTGAACATGGTACAGTTCACAACAGTGAACATGGTACAGTGAACAACAGTGAACATGGTACAGTGAACAACAGTGAACATGGTACAGTGCACAACAGCGAACATGGTACAGTGAACAGCAGTGAACATGGTACAGTGCACAACATTGAACATGGTACAGTGCACAACAGTGAACATGGTACAGAGAACAAAAGTGAACATGGAACAGTGAACAACAGTGAACATGGTACAGTTTACAACAGTGAACATGGTTCAGTTCACAACAGTGAACATGGTACAGTTAACAACAGTGAACATGGAAAAGTTAACAACAGTGAACATGGTACAGTTTACAACAGTGAACATGGAACAGTTAAAAACTGTGAACATGGTACAGTTAACAACAGTGAACATGGTACAGTTCACAACAGTGAACATGGTACAGTTAACAACAGTAAACATGGTACAGTTCACAACAGTGAACATGGTACAGTTCACAACAGTGAGCATGGTACAGTTAACAACAGTGAACATTGTACAGTTCACAACAGCGAACATGGTACAGTTAACAACAGTGAACATGGTACAGTTCACAACAGCGAACATGGTACAGTTAACAACAGTGAACATGGTACAGTGCACAACAGTGAACATGGCACAGTTAACAACAGTGAACATGGTACAGTTAACAACAGTGAACATGGTACAGTAAACAACAGTGAACATGGTACAGTTCACAACAGTGAACATGGTACAGTTCACAACAGTGAACAAGGTTCAGTTCACAACAGTGAACATGGTACAGTTAACAACAGTGAACATGGTACAGATCACAACAGTGAACATGGTACAGTTAACAACAGTGAACATGCTACAGTTCACAACAGTGAACATGGTACAGTTAACAACAGTGAAGATGGTATAGATCACAACAGTGAACATGGTACAGTTAACAACAGTGAACATGGCACAGATCTCAGCAGTGAACATGGTACAGATAACAACAGTGAACATGGTACAGTTCACAACAGTGAACATGGTACAGTTCACAACAGTGAACATGGTACAGATCACAACAGTGAACATGGTACAGTTAACAACAGTGAACATGGTACAGTTCACAACAGTGAACATGGTACAATTCACAAGAATGAACATGGTACAGATCACAACAGTGAACATGGTACAGATCACAACAGTGAACATGGTACAGTTAACAAGAGTGAACATGGTACAGTTAACAACAGTGAACATGGTACAGATCACAACAGTGAACATGGTACAGATCACAACAGTGAACATTGTACAGATCACAACAGTGAACATGGTACAGTTAACAACAGTGAACATGGTACAGTTCACAACAGTGAACATGGTACAGATCACAACAGTGAACATGGTACAGATCACAACAGTGAACATTGTACAGATCACAACAGTGAACATGGTACAGTTAACAACATTGAACATGGTACAGTTCACAACAGTGAACATGGTACAAATCACAACAGTGAACATGGTACAGTTAACAACAGTGAACATGGTACAGTTAAAAACAGTGAACATGGTACAGATCACAACAGTGAACATGGTACAGATCACAACAGTGAATATTGTACAGATCACAACAGTGAACGTGGTACAGTTAACAACAGTGAACATGGTACATTTCACAGCAGTGAACATGGTGCAGTTCACAACAATGAACATGGTACAGTTAACAAAAGTGAAGATGGTACAGTTAACAACAGTGAAGATGGTACAGTTAACAACAGTGAACATGGTACAGTTAACAACAGTGAACATGGTACAGTTAACAACATTGAACATGGTACAGTTAACAACAGTGAACATGGTACAGTTAACAACAGTGAACATGGCACAGTTAACAACAGTGAACATGGTACAGTTCACAACAGCGAACATGGTACAGTTAACAACAGTGAACATGGTACAGTTAACAACAGTGAACATGGTACAGTTCACAACAGTGAACATTGTACAGTGCACAACAGTGAACAGGGTACAGTTAACAACAGTGAGCATGGTACAGTTAACAACAGTGAACATGGTACAGTTCACAACAGTGAACATAGTACAGTTCACAACAGTGAACATGGTACATTGCACAACAGTGAACATGGTACAGTGCACAACAGTGAACATGGTACAAATCAAAACATTTATAATTAACTGTTATCATAATAATGATTACTTGGTACAGGATATAATGATGACCTGGTATAGGATATAAGGATGACCTGGTATAGGATATAATGATGACCTGGTATAGGATATAATGATGACCTGGTATAGGATATAATGATGACCTGGTATGGGATATAATGATGACTTGGAATGGGATATAAGGATGACCTGGTATGGGATATAATGATGACCTGGAATAGGATATAATGATGTCCTGGTATAGGATATAATGATGATATGGTATAGGATATAATGATGACATGGTATAGGATATAATGATGACCTGGTATGGGATATAATGATGACCTGGTATAGGATATAATGATGACCTGGTATAGGATATAAGGATGACCTGGTATGGGATACAATGATGACCTGGTATGGGATATAATGATGACCTGGTATGGGATAGAATGATGACCTGGTATAGGATATAATGATGACCTGGTATGGGATATAAGGATGACCTGGTATGGGATATAATGATGACCTGGTATAGGATATAATGATGACCTGGTATGGGATATAATGATGACCTGGTATAGGATATAATGATGACCTGGTATAGGATATAATGAAGACCTGGTATGGGATATAATGATGACCTGGTATAGGATATAATGATGACTTGGTATGGGATATAAGGATGAACTGGTATGGGATATAATGATGACCTGGTATTGGATATAATGATGACCTAGTATGGGATATAATGATGACCTGGTATAGGATATAATGATGACCTGGTATGGGATATAAGGATGACCTGGTATAGGATATAATTATGACCTGGTATGGGATATAAGGATGACCTGGTATGGGATATAATGATGACCTGGTATAGGATATAATGATGACCTGGTATAGGACATAATGATGACCTGGTATAGGACATAATGATGACCTCGTATGGGATATAATGATGACCTGTTATAGGATATAATGATGACCTGGTATAGGATATAATGATGACCTGGTATAGGATATAATGATGACCTGGTAGGGGATATAATGATGACCTGGTATAGGATATAATGATGACCTGGTATAGGATATAATGATGACCTGGTATAGGATATAATGATGACCTGGTATAGGATATAATGATGACCTGGTATAGGATATAATGATGACCTGGTATAGGATATAATGATGACCTGGTATAGGATATAATGATGACCTGGTATAGGATATAATGATGACCTGGTATGGGATATAAGGATGACCTGGTATGGGATATAAGGCCATGACACAACACAACGGAACATTAGAACAACTCAGGCAACACAATACAATGGAATATTAGAACAACTCAGGCAACACAACACAATGGAACATTAGAACAACTCAGGCAACACAACACAATGGAACATTAGAACAACTTAGGCAACACAACTCAATGGAACATTAGAACAACTTAGGCAACACAACTCAATGGAACATTAGAACAACTTAGGGAACACAACACAATGGAACATTAGAACAACTTAGGCAACACAACACAATGGAACATTAGAACAACTTAGGCAACACAACACAATGGAACATTAGAACAACTCAGGGAACACAACACAATGGAACATTAGAACAACTTAGGCAACACAACACAATGGAACATTAGAACAACTTAGGCAACACAACACAATGGAACATTAGAACATCTCAGGCAACACAACACAATGGAACATTAGAACAACTCAGGGAACACAACACAACGGAACATTAGAACAACTCAGGCAACACAACACAATGGAACATTAGAACAACTCAGGAAACACAACACAATGGAAGATTAGAACAACTCAGGCAACACAACACAATTGAACATTAGAACAACTCAGGGAACACAACACAACGGAACATTAGAACAACTCAGGCAACACAACACAATGGAACATTAGAACAACTTAGGCAACACAACACAATAGAACATAAGAACAACTCAGGCAACACAACTAAGCTGACCAACACAATTCCTCACGAAGCTGTTTTATCAGAGTAATTTATTCTCGTGTATTTACATTGTTCATTAACTATCCATTACTATAAATCACCATTTATTACCAAAATTTCAACTCATCTTTAACCACCCATCTCCAGAACTCATCTTCAACCACCCATCTCCACAACTCATCTTTAACCACCCATCTCCTCAACTCATCTTCAACAACCCATCTCCACAACTCATCTTCAACAACCCATCTCCTCAACTCATCTTCAACAACCCATCTCCTCAACTCATCTTCATCAACCCATCTCCACAACTCATCTTTAACAACCCATCTCCACAACTCATCTTCAACAACCCATCTCCTCAACTCATCTTCAACAACCCATCTCCTCATCTCATCTTCAACCACCCATATCCACAACTCATCTTCAACAACCCATCTCCTCAACTCATCTTCAACAACCCATCTTCACAACTCATCTTCAACAACCCATCTCCACAACTCATCTTTAACAACCCATCTCCTCAACTCATCTTCAACCACCCATCTCCACAACTCATCTTCAACCACCCATCTCCATAACTCATCTTCAACCACCCATCTCCACAACTCATCTTCAACCACCCATCTTCACAACTCATCTTCAACCACCCATCTCCATAACTCATCTTCAACCACCCATCTCCACAACTCATCTTCAACCACCCATCTCCATAACTCATCTTCAACCACCCATCTCCACAACTCATCTTCAACCACCCATCTCCACAACTCATCTTCAACCACCCATCTCCACAACTCATCTTTAACCTCCCATCTTCACAACTCATCTTCAACCACATATCTCCACAACTCATCTTTAACCACCCATCTCCACAACTCATCTTTAACCACCCATCTCCACAACTCATCTTTAACCACCCATCTCCACAACTCATCTTTAACCACCCATCTTCACAACTCATCTTTAACCACCCATCTTCACAACTCATCTTCAACCACCCATCTCCACAACTCATCTTTAACCACCCATCTCCACAACTCATCTTTAACCACCCATCTCCACAACTCATCTTCAACCACCCATCTCCACAACTCATCTTCAACAACCCATCTTCACAACTCATCTTCACCCACCCATCTCCACAACTCATCTTTAACCACCCATCTTCACAACTCATCTTTAACCACCCATCTCCACAACTCATCTTCAACAACCCATCTTCACAACTCATCTTCACCCACCCATCTCCACAACTCATCTTCAACCACCTATCTTAACAACTCATCTTCAACCGCCCATCTCCACAACTCATCTTCAACCACCCATCTCCACAACTCATCTTCAACCACCCATCTCCACAACTCATCTTCAACCACCCATCTTCACAACTCATCTTCAACCACCCATCTCCACAGCTCATCTTCAACCACCCATCTCCACAACTCATCTTCAACCACCCATCTCCACAACTCATCTTCAACAACCCATCTCCACAACTCATCTTCAACAACCCATCTCCACAACTCATCTTCAACCACCCATCTCCTCAAGTCATCTTCAACCACCCATCTCCACAACTCATCTTCAACCACCCATCTCCACAACTCATCTTCAACCACCTATCTTAACAACTCATCTTCAACCTCCCATCTCCACAACTCATCTTCAACCACCCATCTCCACAACTCATCTTCAACCACCCGTCTCCACGACTCATTTTCAACCAACCATCTCCACAACTCATTTTCATCCACCCATCCCCACAGCTCATCTTCAACAACCCATCTCCACAACTCATCTTCAACAACCCATCACCACTACTCATCTTCAACAACCCATCTCCTCAACTCATCTTCAACCACCCATCTCCACAACTCATCCTCAACAACCCATCTCCTTGACTCATTTTCAACCACCCATCTCCACAACTTATCTTCAACCGTCTCTTACCACATCTCATTATAAAACATCCATTAAACCAACTCAGTATAAACCATCACCGCAGTTCACCATCAACCATCCATTACGATGGAAATAAATGGTATAAAATACCGACACAATGGAAATATAAACACAAATGCAGTATAATGTGATCCTTTATTGACTACGTTTCGCCCACACAGTGGGCTTTTTCAAGTCACAAACAGAACTACCTGGGGTGGAAGGAACGCGAGTTTTTATAGTCCGGTTCAGAATGCTGAGGTCAGGTGAAGAATGCTGCATCTGATGATGTACCGAGTGGGGTTATAGAGTCTAAAAACTTGGGTAGCTTGGAAAGATTGGATAAGTTTGTGAGCAGACCTTCTACAGTGTTCTTATGTGGGATAGCGATGAAGAAGTTTCTTGGCGAGTGGTTCAGCTATGTTATAGAAGCCACTATTCTGGTTGAAGTTGTCGGATATAGAAATAAGTGATGATTCCAGGATTCTTCGGTATTGAGTGTTGTCTTCTGTGGCGATAAGTCTTGAGGCTGGAAAGTTTCTTGTTCCTGATGTTGCGAATGCGATTGAGACGTGACTTCCCTATTCACCAAAGTACCTACTACACAAGCCATCGATCTCTTGCGCAGGAAAATTGACGATTCACTTGATCTTCCCATTCCAGCCAGCGATTTCATCGACCTTGTTGAACTATGTGTTGGCTTTACGTGTTTCTCTTTCGAAAATCACCTCTTTCAGCAGACTTTTGGACTACCCATGGGTTCGCCACTCAGTGCAGTCCTGGCGAACCTATACATGGAACATCTAGAAGCCGAACGTTTCTCCACCATTATTCCTTCGTCTGTCACCTGGCTCCGTTATGTTGACGACATTCTCCTCATAACTCCTAAACGCTTCAACGTTCAAGCTCTCCAAGACAAGCTCAACCAGGTCGAGCCTTCATTCCAGTTCACACTTGAAGAAGAAGTCGACAACACTCTTCCTTTCCTTGATGTCCTGCTCTGCAAAGCTGACCACGAACTTCGTTTTAAAGTCTATCGAAAACCCACCAACCAAAATGATCTTCTCCACTTCTACTCTCACCACGACACCAAAACCGAACGTGGTGTAATTATAGGCTTCTTCCTGAGTGCACTCAGAATCTGCAGCAACGAGTTCCTTGAGGAAGAATGCACTATAATTGAACAAATATTTTCTAAACTCCACTATCCTCGTCACTTCATCAGAGACTGCAGACGGCGGGCATTAAACATCTTCAACACACCCAGAGAAGACACTGCCGAGAAGAGATACATAGTCCTTCCCACCAACTCCATTGCCAAACATGTTTCCAACATCTTTGCCAAAACATCATTCCAAGCATCTACCTCCACAACCACGACCATCAAGGACATCACCAGTAGTAGACAGGACAAGCCTCCATCCTCTGCAGGGGTATACATAATCCCTTGTAATGACTGCAACAAGTTATACGTGGGCGAAACATCAAGGGACCTCCAAACACGTATTTCAGAACACCAATACGCAAGCAGGTCTGACGACACAAGGAATGCCTGCGTACAACACCGTAATTCACACAACCACTTGATAAACTACAGAAACTCAAGACTTATCGCCACAGAAGACAACACTCAATACCGAAGAATCCTGGAATCATCACTTATTTCTATATCCGACAACTTCAACCAGAATAGTGGCTTCTATAACATAGCTGAACCACTCGCCAAGAAACTTCTTCATCGCTATCCCACATAAGAACACTGTAGAAGGTCTGCTCACAAACTTATCCAATCTTTCCAAGCTACCCAAGTTTTTAGACTCTATAACCCCACTCGGTACATCATCAGATGCAGCATTCTTCACCTGACCTCAGCATTCTGAACCGGACTATGAATACTCGCGTTCTTTCCACCCCAGGTAGTTCTGTTTGTGACTTGAAAAAGCCCACTGTGTGGGCGAAACGTTGTCAATAAAGGATCACATTATACTGCATTTGTGTTTATATTTCCAACCATCCATTACCTCAACTCGTCGGCCATCCATCATCCCAACTTACCCTCAGCCATTCATAACTACAACCCACCATCAATAACCACAACTCACCATCAACCATTCATAACTACAACCGACCATCAATTACCACAACTCCCCATCAACCGTCCATACCCACAACTTACCATCAACTCATTATAAAGCATCAATCATCACAACTCACACCAACCATTCGCCACCACAACTCACCATCAATCATCCATCACAACTCACTACCAACCATTCACAACATCGACATTGTATGTGAATTTAAAGGCAAGAAAATTTTCCAACCAGCTTCAGTTTCTTAAGAAAAACCTATAATGAATTTGTTAGTTTCTGGCTTGTGTAAATCTTCTCTTGAATCTAGTAACTGCTGGCTTAACACATACAGTGTTAAGACAGTGTTAAGACAGTGTTAAGACAGTGTTAAGACAGTGTTAGGACAGTGTTAAGACAGTGTTAGGACAGTGTTAGGACAGTGTTAGGACAGTGTTAGGACAGTGTTAGAACAGTGTTAGGACAGTGTTAAGACAGTGTTAAGACAGTGTTAGGACAGTGTTAGGACAGTGTTAAGACAGTGTTAGGACAGTGTTAAGACAGTGTTAGGACAGTGTTAGGACAGTGTTAAGCCAGTGTGACTTTGTAAATGGTCTAAGTCGGATTGTAAGGTCGTGGTGAGCTCCACTCTCACATGTGCCAGTTATTTGTGTATTGTTCCAGTCACGGTATTGTGTCTTTTAGTTATTTATTTCCTACATTTTTAATCATGGGTCGCTAATATTACTTCTACATGGTTACTCATGGGTCCCTCATAACTTCCTTGTATGGTTACTCATGGGTCCCTCATAACTTCCTTGTATGGTTACTCATGGGTCCCTCATAACTTCCTTGTATGGTTACTCATGGGTCCCTCATAACTTCCTTGTATGGTTACTCATAGGTCCCTCACATCTTCCTTGTGTGGTTACTCATAGGTCCCTCATAACTTCCTTGTGTGGTTACTCATAGGTCCCTCATAACTTCCTTGTGTTACTCATAGGTCCCTCATAACTTCCTTGTATGGTTACTCATAGGTCCCTCATAACTTCCCTGTATGGTTACTGATAGGTCCGTCATAACTTCCTTATGTGGTTACGCATACTTCCCTCATAACTTCCTTGTGTTACTCATAGGTCCCTCATAACTTCCTTGTATGGTTACTCATAGATCCCTCATAATTTCCTTGTATGGTTACTCATAATTCCCTCCTCATAACTTCCTTGTATGGTTACTCATAAATCCTTCACATATTTCTTGCAACATGGAATGCAAGAAATATGTTGTGTTGTTATTATGTTCAGTTTAAACCTACATTTCATTACAGCTTCCCTCAGCGGAGTAGCTGAAAAAATATCTTGGATGAGGTTCATAGTGTGAATTTATCTCTGCTACATCAGCTCAAGCTGTGGTCACTTTATATTTGTTTTCTAAGACATATGTGACTTACAGGGAAAGGATTCTAACCTGGAAAGGAAACACCAGAAAAAATGACAATGATTATAAACACAAGGAAAAGTACAGATATGTAAACACATGTCTTAACATGAACATTGGGATAGAAAGAATAAACAAGCAATTTATTAACTCTCCATCACCAATATTAGCCATCAACCAGCTATAATTTCAGCTAATCATCAACCATCCCTCACTATAACTCACCTATAAAAATGCAACACCACAACACATTATCAACTATTCATAACATCTCACCATCACTCATCAGTATTTTCAACTTACCAAAGTTGATAAAATATCTCCATCGTCTATCACCAACCACAACTCACAATAAACATTAAATCACTTCAAATTACCATCAACCATCTATCACAACAACTATTAATCATCCCTTACCTAAAATGTCCATCATCCATACATCATTACAAATAACTTTCAACCATTCATTTCGGTTCATCCACAATTCATCACGATATCTGTCCAACAGTGCGTCACCTTAACTTTTCAACCATCGACACTGTTTTCCGTAGCATTCACGGTCATATATGCCGGTGTGAACAAGAATCATTTTGTGATTTGGGAGTATATGTTCTGCTTAAATTTGTTACATGTTGTTTTGAGAGAAGTTTATCATTGTCCATGAGTTTCTCTGAGCTCCGTTGATCAGTTCATTAACCCTCATTTAAATGCCACGGTAAATAAGAAAAATATATTAGTGCTTTGTCTTTTATTTGTGTTAACTGTTTTGCGAGAGCTGGAGGTTAATGTTTATTGATCAGGAAGATTATTATGAAATGTGTTGATGAATAGAACATTAGAACAACTTAGGCAACACAATACAACGGAACATTAGAACAACTTAGGGAACACAACACAGTGGAACATTAGAACAACTTAGGCAACACAACACAACGGAACATTAGAACAACTTAGGCAACACAACACAACGGAACATTAGAACAACTTAGGCAACACAACACAACGGAACATTAGAACAACTCAGGGAACACAACACAACGAAACATTAGAACAACTTAGCCAACACAACACAATGGAACATTAGAACAACTCAGGCAACACAACACAATGGAACATTAGAACAACTTAGGCAACACAACACAACGGAACATTAGAACAACTTAGGCAACACAACACAATGGAACATTAGAACAACTTAGGCAACACAACACAACGGAACATTAGAACAACTTAGGCAACACAACACAATGGAACATTAGAACAACTTAGGCAACAAAACACAATGGAACATTAGAACAACTCAGGCAACACAACACAATGGAACATTAGAACAACTTAGGCAACACAACACAATGGAACATTAGAACAACTCAGGCAACACAACACAATGGAACATTAGAACTACTTAGGCAGCACAATACAACGGAACATTAGAACAACTTAGGCAACACAACACAATGGAACATTAGAACAACTTAGGCAACACAACACAATGGAACATTAGAACAACTTAGGCAACACAACACAACTTAACTTTAGAACAACTTAGGCAACACAACACAATGGAACATTAGAACAACTCAGGCAACACAACACAACGGGACATTAGAACAACTTAGGCAACACAACACAATGGAACATTAGAACAACTCAGGCAACACAACACAACGGAACATTAGAACAACTTAGGCAACACAACACAATGGAACATTAGAACAACTTAGGCAACACAACACAACGGAACATTAGAACAACTTAGGCAACACAACACAATGGAACATTAGAAGAACTTAGGCAACACAACACAACGGAACATTAGAACAACTTAGGGAACACAACACAATGGAACATTAGAACAACTTAGGGAACACAACACAATGGAACATTAGAACAACTCAGGCAACACAACACAACGGAACATTAGAACAACTTAGGCAACACAACACAATGGAACATTAGAACAACTTAGGCAACACAACACAATGTAACATTAGAAGAACTTAGGCAACACAACACAATGGAACATTAGAACAACTTAGGGAACACAACACAATGGAACATTAGAACAACTTAGGGAACACAACACAATGGAACATTAGAACAACTCAGGGAACACAACACAACGGAACATTAGAACAACTTAGGCAACACAACGCAATGGAACATTAGAACAACTCAGGCAACACAACACAATGGAACATTAGAACAACTTAGGCAACACAACACAACGGAACATTAGAACAACTTAGGGAACACAACACAATGGAACATTAGAACAACTCAGGGAACACAACACAACGGAACATTAGAACAACTTAGGCAACACAACACAACGGAACATTAGAACAACTTAGGCAACACAACACAATGGAACATTAGAAGAACTTAGGCAACACAACACAACGGAACATTAGAACAACTTAGGGAACACAACACAATGGAACATTAGAACAACTTAGGGAACACAACACAATGGAACATTAGAACAACTCAGGGAACACAACACAACGGAACATTAGAACAACTTAGGCAACACAACGCAATGGAACATTAGAACAACTCAGGCAACACAACACAATGGAACATTAGAACAACTTAGGCAACACAACACAACGGAACATTAGAACTACTTAGGCAACACAACACAATGGAACATTAGAACAACTTAGGCAACACAACACAACTGAACATTAGAACAACTTAGGCAACACAACACAATGGAACATTAGAACAACTTAGGCAACAAAACACAATGGAACATTAGAACAACTCAGGCAACACAACACAATGGAACATTAGAACAACTTAGGCAACACAACACAATGGAACATTAGAACAACTCAGGCAACACAACACAATGGAACATTAGAACTACTTAGGCAGCACAATACAACGGAACATTAGAACAACTTAGGCAACACAACACAATGGAACATTAGAACAACTTAGGCAACAAAACACAATGGAACATTAGAACAACTCAGGCAACACAACACAATGGAACATTAGAACAACTTAGGCAACACAACACAATGGAAGATTAGAACAACTCAGGCAACACAACACAATGGAACATTAGAACTACTTAGGCAGCACAATACAACGGAACATTAGAACAACTTAGGCAACACAACACAATGGAACATTAGAACAACTTAGGCAACACAACACAATGGAACATTAGAACAACTTAGGCAACACAACACAATGGAACTTTAGAACAACTTAGGCAACACAACACAATGGAACATTAGAACAACTTAGGCAACACAACACAATGGAACATTAGAACAACTTAGGCAACACAACACAATGTCAAGAAGATGTCAAGAAGATCACCGACCCAGAAATACCTAAACTCCTTATGATTCAGAACCAAACGATCACCAAACTAACTCAAGAAATGCAGGAACTAAAGGCTAGCAATGCAGATTACCTCAACAAGATCACTGCTCTAGAACATAAACTAGACACTCTAGAACAACAAAGCAACACCCACACCCGGTCCCTAGACACCATCAACACTCTAAAAGACCAAGTCACCCTACTTACTACCAACATTACAGAGGAAAGATCAAGAGTGGACCAACAACTTGCCAATGTCATAACCAACTTCCAAGACCATAATGACCAACAGCGGCTATCTGACGCTGTTGTAGTTAACAGCAAACATCTCCCACCCACAGTCACCCAAGAGACCTGCATGGAGACCACCCTACAGCTTATCAAGGACCACCTTCGCCTTAACATACGTAGTGACGACTTAAAGGATTGCAAACTGATGGGCTATCATGCAGGTAAAAAAACAGTGCTGTTAAAATTCCAAACTAGCTTACAAAGAAACAACCTACTAAAAACATCTATTTCTATGAAAACTGATGTTTACGTCAATGAGTGCCTTACCGAAACGAGACAAAACCTTCTTTATCGGCTAAGAAAACTGCGCTATGCCCAAAAAATCCACCAGTGCTTTGTGAGGGATGGAAAAATAGCAGTTAGGAAACAGCCCACTGGAAAGAGATACTTCATCTCCACAGAACATGACCTTAAAACATTCCTAAGTGAGGCTGGACTAACAGAATCAGAGTAAAGTGCAGATAATACCCATAGTCCACCGTTAGTGTTATATTGTCATATTGTCATAAATTTGTGCCCCCCTAAAATTCTAATACTCCAACTACTTTTAATTGTCATTGTTGTACTCAACGACCATTCTACCTCATAGTCTTAATTGTATTAAATATCTACTGAATCTATCTCCTTTTTTACAACTTACCACATCACTGTTCCATCTTATTCTTTTATAAACTAACCATAACTTGTCTTCAATAATTCTACCTCACTTTAAAAAAAACTCAATTGCCCAATTTTATTCTAAATCCCTATTATTGCCCAATTTTACTTTAAACTATATTGATCAAACTTATTGTAAACTTCTTTTATTGACCATCTTTATTCCATACTTTTTTAACCTAGTCTTTTCAACTACAACTTTTATATCATCCTGTCTACCATCTTACTAGCATATTATAACCAAGTCATTGCCATTTTTATTTTTATCAATTCTTTTGTTTTTATTATTATTTTGCTACCTTAAATTGTGTATTTTATCCTGTCAATTTAAATCTAATTATACTCTAATTCTTGTAAACAACTTATATAAGACCTTAGTGCAATTACAATTGAGAGTCTTGTTCCTTTATTATATTATTAGATTAATCACAGTTTTACTCTAGCTCATTCTAGCTCAATACATAGTCAATACCAAATTCACTATACTAGACCATAGTGCAATTACTAGTGAGAGACTAGTGCTATTTTTAATTTGTATTTTTATATTAGACTAAATTAGACCATAGTGCAATTACTAGTGAGAGACTGGTGCTATTTGTAATTTGTATTTTTATATTAGACTAAATTAGACCATAGTGCAATTACTAGTGAGAGACTGGTGCTATTTGTAATTTGTATTTTTATATTAGACTAAATTAGACCATAGTGCAATTACTAGTGAGAGACTGGTGCTACTTTTAATTTGTATTTTTTAATTTGTATTTTTATATTATTAGATTAAATTCAGTTGTACCATAGCTCATTCTACCTCAAGACATAGTCAATACCAAATTCACTATATTAGACCATAGTGCAATTACTAGTGAGAGACTAGTGCTATTTTTAATTTGTACTTTTATATTATTAGATTAAACCTATTGTACTTTAGCTCACTCTAGCTCAAAACATAGACTCCACAAAAGTCATTATTAGACCTTAGTGCAATTACAAGTGAGAGTCTTGTTCTATTTTTAATTTGTATTTTTATATTACTAGTTTATACCTAGTTGTACTTTAGTTCACTCCAGCACAACACACAGACATCAACTTCATTATGTGTAGTAGTGACTATACCCTACATGACCAAAATACTCTAGCTATATACTTGTCCAAACTTCCAACCACTACAGATATCAGTACTAGAACTCAACACACAACTCAGGATATAAATAACCATAATTTTAAACCTAGAAGATGATTGATCACGTTGACCCTGATCTAAACCTCCATAATCTGACACCCAATCAAAACCTATTGGAAAGTAACTGCCTTTATTACACAGCATCACAAGCCACCACTATCCTAAACAATGCTAAAAGTCTATCAGTACTTAACTACAACACCAGGTCCTTAAGCAAACACTATGATGACCTCCTAGCACTCCTTGAATCACTAAAGACACCCTTCTCCTGCATTATTCTTACTGAGACCTGGCTTAAGCAGGACACAATAGATATCTACCCTCTACCAGGATACACAGCAATTCACAACTGCAGAACAAACCAAGTTGGGGGTGGTATTGCAATCTATTACTCTAACCAATTATCTTGTCTTAGCACCACTTGCTTTAGTGATGAATATGGGGAATACATTTTTGCTAATTTTGCTGTAAAAAACCTTAAGACGCCTATAACAATTGGTGCCATTTACCGGATATCTCACACAAACATCCCAAATTTCAGTGAGAAATTGAAGTCACTAATAACAAACAGACAAATGAATAAGCACCACCTTCTCTTAGCTGGAGACTTCAACATCAACCTTGGCTTACTAGATGATCAGCCTGTAACTGATTTCATCAACAATATGAACAACACACTTCTCATACCAACAATAACTAAACCAACCAGGCTCACTGAGACAAGTGCAACCATAATAGACCACATATGGACCAATATACTAGCCCCCCTTAAATCAGGGATAATCACAGATAGCACTACAGACCACTACCCTACCTTCCTCCTGACAAACATTAGTAAACCACCACTTGAATACAACAAAGTCTCATTTAGACTCCATGACGAGGCCTCAGTAAGGAAGTTCACAGCTGACCTAGAGACTGTTGATTGGCCTACAGAATTCTCCAAGGCCAATGGTATTGATGACTGGACAGACATCTTTCTTAACAAATTACTTAGACTATACAACAAACATTGTCCTATAAAAACAAAACAGATCACAAACAAACGGCTTGGTTGCCCATGGCTAACCAGCACTATTCTGAAATCCATTGACAAGAAACACCAATATGAAAAGCAATATAGACAGGGCTTAATACACAAAGATATTCTTAAACACTATTCATCAGCTCTCACCAAAGTAATAAAACAAGCCAAACAACTATACTACTCCAGTAGATTCACAGACACTAGAGGAGATATAAAAAAGACCTGGAAAACACTCTCTCTGATTCTAGGGACCCACAAACTGAGAAAAACCAAGAATATTGTCCTAACTAAACCTAATGAAACACCACTACATCCCACTGACACAGCTAACAAGATAAACGACTTCTTCTCAAACATAGGATCTAATCTCGCCAGTAAAATCCCACATACCAATGCCCATGCCGGGGACTACCTAGATGGAAATTTCCCTAATTCCTTCTATCTTGCACCAACTGAGCCCACGGAAGTCATTGAGATCATAAAGTCACTTAAAAATAACTCGGGGAATCTGTCTCATGTCCCACCATTACTGTACAAGCGATCGGCCCATGTCCTTTCGCATGCTATTTCATTACTTTTTAACAAGTCAATAGAGACTAGCACCTTCCCGAAACTACTCAAGATGGCAAGGGTTACACCAATACATAAAGGTGGTGACCCTACAAACTTAAACAACTATAGGCCAATATCTAACTTACCACTGCTATCCAAAATCTTTGAGAAACTCGTGCACAGGAGACTGTATTCATTTATAACGGCTCAAAACATACTCAACCCCTGCCAGTTTGGATTCAGGAAAAACAAAAGCACTAATGATGCAATCATAAAAATGCTAGATCTGCTTTACACAGCATTGGAAAATAAGGAATATCCACTAGGAATTTTTATTGACCTAAGAAAAGCTTTTGACACAGTAAACCACGAAATCCTACTCCACAAACTTGACCACTACGGTATAAGAGGCCATGCGCTTGCTTATTTCAAATCTTACATTACTAATAGGTATCAGTACGTCACCATTAAAGACACAGCATCAGCAACACGGCCACTTGATACTGGAGTTCCGCAGGGAAGTGTCCTTGGTCCCCTGCTCTTCCTCATATACATCAATGACCTTCCAAACGTATCCCAACACCTGAAACCCATTCTCTTTGCTGATGACACGACTTATGTCATCTCTCACCCTAATCTTGCCACCCTCAACACCATTGTGAATGAGGAGCTGATTAAAATATCGACTTGGATGTCAGCCAATAAACTTACGCTTAACACTGACAAAACTTACTATATTATGTTTGGTAGCAGAGCAGGACATGCACAAATTAACATTAAGATTGACAACACTCTAATTAACAGAAATAATGGGGGAAAATTCCTAGGCTTATACCTTGACAACAACCTGAATTTCAGCACCCATATCCAGCATATAGCCAAAAAAGTATCCAAAACGGTTGGGATCCTCTCCAAGATATGATACTACGTGCCGCAAAATGCCCTTCTCACACTATACCACTCACTTATTTATCCATACCTCACCTATGTTATTTGTGCTTGGGGATCAACTGCAGCAACACACCTAAAGCCAATAATAACCCAACAAAAAACTGCAGTAAGAATAATCACTAAATCCCATCCCTGGCAGCACACCCCCCCTCCACTCTTCAAAGATCTAAACTTACTCCCAGTTCAGTACATCCACACTTACTACTGTGCAATCTATATCTACAGGGCCTTAAACTCTAATATCAACCTTGACCTAAAACGCTTTCTTGATAGTTGTGACAGAACCCACAGGCATAACACCAGAAACAAACATCTCTACGACATTCCCCGTGTCCGACTAAACCTTTACAAAAATTCAATGTATGTCAAAGGCCCTAAAATCTGGAATACCCTACCTGAGAACTCTAGAACTGCAGACACATTCATCACCTTCAAAACTACCATTAGAAAACATCTTATCTCCCTGATACACCCCATCAACTAACTACACGAATACCACCTGGTGGTTCACACTTACACTCGCTCACTCATTTGACCATAAACAGAAATATTAATCTCAGTCTTAAAATAATGAATCCTGTGATACTCCAATACTGAAACTATATACTGTGCCAAAACAAAAGCATTCACATTGCTAAACACACAAACTAGTATTTAGTCACTTAGCCATAATACCAACTTACCTCATAATTTGTAATATTTTGTAATATTTTACAATTAAGAATAAAATTAAGTATGCCCGAAATGCCTAGCCATGCTAACCGTTCTAGTGGTACACTCTGTAATCTCAATTCTACTACATGTAAACCAAACAATAACCAAATTTCTGTAAACTCAGCATTGTAATCCTTATAGAGAATAAACTTTGAATTTGAATTTGAATGGAACATTAGAACAACTTAGGCAACACAACACAATGGAACATTAGAACAACTTAGGCAACACAACACAACAGAACATTAGAACAACTTAGGCAACACAACACAATGGAACATTAGAACAACTTAGGCAACACAACACAATGGAACATTAGAACAACTTAGGCAATACAACACAATGGAACATTAGAACAACTTAGGCAACACAACTCAATGGAACATTAGGACAACTTAGGCAACACAACACAATGGATCATTAGAACAACTTAGGCAACACAACACAATGGAACATTAGAACAACTTAGGCAACACAACACAATGGAACATTAGAACAACTCAGGCAACACAACACAATGGAACATTAGAACAACTTAGGCAACACAACACAATGGAATATTAGAACAACTTAGGCAACACAACACAATGGAACATTAGAACAACTTAGGCAACACAACACAATGGAACATAAGAACAACTCAGGCAACACAACTAAGCTGACCAACACAATTCCTCACGAAGCTGTTTTATCAGAGTAATTTATTCTCATGTATTTACATTGTTCATTAACTATCCATTACTATAAATCACCATTTATTACCAAAATTTCAACTCATCTTTAACCACCCATCTCCAGAACTCATCTTCAACCACCCATCTCCACAACTCATCTTTAACCACCCATCTCCACAACTCATCTTTAACCACCCATCTTCACAATTCATCTTCAACCACCCATCTCCACAACTCATCTTCAACCACCCATCTCCACAACTCATCTTCAACAACCCAACTCCACAACTCATCTTCAACCACCCATCTCCACAACTCATCTTCAACCACCCATCTCCACAACTCATCTTCAACAACCCATCTCCACAACTCATCTTCAACAACCCATCTCCATAACTCATTTTCAACCACCCATCTCCACAACTCATCTTCAACCACCCATCTCCACAAATCATCTTCAACCACCCATCTTCACAACTAATCTTCAACCACCCATCTCCACAACTCATCTTCAACCACCCATCTCCACATCTCATCTTCAACAACCCATCTCCACAACTCATCTTCAACCACCCATCTCCACAACTCATCTTCAACCACCCATCTCCACAACTCATCTTCAACCACCCATCTCCACAACTCATCTTCAACAACCCATCTCCACAACTCATCTTCAACCACCCATCTCCACAACTCATCTTCAACCACCCATCTCCACAACTCATCTTCAACAATCCATCTCCACAACTCATCTTCAACAACCCATCTCCACAACTCATCTTCAACCACCCATCTCCGCAACTCATCTTCAACCACCCATCTTCACAACTCATCTTCAACACCCATCTCCACAACTCATCTTCAACCACCCATCTCCACAACTCATCTTCAACCACCCATCTCCTCAACTCATCTTCAACCACCCATCTCCACAACTCATCTTCAACCATCTCCCATCTCCACATCTCCACAACTCATCTTCAACCACCCATCTCCACAACTGATCTTCAACAACCCATCTCCACAACTCATCTTCAACCACCCATCTCCACAACTCATCTTCAACCACCCATCTCCTCAACTCATCTTCAACCACCCATCTCCACAACTCATTTTCAACCACCCATCTCCACAACTCATTTTCATCCACCCATCTCCACAACTCATCTTCAACAACCCATCTCCACTACTCATCGTCAACAACCCATCACCACAACTCATCTTCAACAACCCGTCTCCTCAACTCATCTTCAACCACCCATCTCCACAACTCATCTTCAACAACCCATCTCCTTAACTCATCTTCAACCACCCATCTCCACAACGTATCTTCAACCGTCTCTTACCACATCTCACTATAAAACATCCATTAAACCAACTCAGTATAAACCATCACCGCAGTTCACCATCAACCATCCATTACCTCAACTCGTCGGCCATCCATCATCCCAACTTACCCTCAGCCATTCATAACTACAACCCACCATCAATAACCACAACTCACCATCAACCATTCATAACTACAACCGACCATCAATTACCACAACTCCCCATCAACCGTCCATATCCACAACTTACCATCAACTCATTATAAAGCATCAATCACCACAACTCACACCAACCATTCGCCACCACAACTCACCATCAATCAACCATCACAACTCACTACAAACCATTCACAACATCGACATTGTATGTGAATTTAAAGGCAAGAAAATTTTCCAACCAGCTTCAGTTTCTTAAGAAAAACCTATAATGAATTTGTTAGTTTCTGGCTTGTGTAAATCTTCTCTTGAATCTAGTAACTGCTGGCTTAACACATACAGTGTTAAGACAGTGTTAAGACAGTGTTAAGACAGTGTTAGGACAGTGTTAAGACAGTGTTAAGACAGTGTTAAGACAGTGTTAGGACAGTGTTAAGACAGTGTTAGGACAGTGTTAGGACAGTGTTAGGACAGTGTTAGGACAGTGTTAGAACAGTGTTAGGACAGTGTTAAGACAGTGTTAAGACAGTGTTAGGACAGTGTTAAGACAGTGTTAGGAAAGTGTTAGGACAGTGTTAGAACAGTGTTAGGACAGTGTTAAGACAGTGTTAGGACAGTGTTAGGACAGTGTTAGGACAGTGTTAAGACAGTGTTAGGACAGTGTTAGGACAGTGTTAGGACAGTGTTAAGACAGTGTTAGGACAGTGTTAGGACAGTGTTAAGACAGTGTTAGGACAGTGTTAGAACAGTGTTAGGACAGTGTTAAGACAGTGTTAGGACAGTGTTAGGACAGTGTTAGGACAGTGTTAAGACAGTGTTAGGACAGTGTTAGGACAGTGTTAAGACAGTGTTAGGACAGTGTTAGGACAGTGTTAGGACAGTGTGACTTTGTAAATGGTCTAAGTCGGATTGTAAGGTCGTGGTGAGCTCCACTCTCACATGTGCCAGTTATTTGTGTATTGTTCCAGTCACGGTATTGTGTCTTTTAGTTATTTATTTCCTACATTTTGAATCATGGGTCGCTAATATTACTTCTACATGGTTACTCATGGGTCCCTCATAACTTCCTTGTATGGTTACTCATGGGTCCCTCATAACTTCCTTGTATGGTTACTCATGGTTCCCTCATAACTTCCTTGTATGGTTACTCATGGGTCCCTCATAACTTCCTTGTATGGTTACTCATGGGTCCCTCATAACTTCCGTGTATGGTTACTCATAGGTCCCTCACATCTTCCTTGTGTGGTTACTCATAGGTCCCTCATAACTTCCTTGTGTGGTTACTCATAGGTCCCTCATAACTTCCTTGTGTTACTCATAGGTCCCTCATAACTTCCTTGTATGGTTACTCATAGGTCCCTCATAACTTCCTTGTATGGTTACTGATAGGTCCGTCATAACTTCCCTGTATGGTTACTGATAGGTCCGTCATAACTTCTTTATGTGGTTACGCATAGGTCCCTCATAACTTCCTTGTGTTACTCATAGGTCCCTCATAACTTCCTTGTATTGTTACTCATAGATCCCTCATAATTTCCTTGTATGGTTACTCATAATTCCCTCCTCATAACTTCCTTGTATGGTTACTCATAAATCCTTCACATATTTCTTGCAACATGGAATGCAAGAAATATGTTGTGTTGTTATTATGTTCAGTTTAAACCTACATTTCATTACAGCTTCCCTCAGCGGAGTAGCTGAAAAAATATCTTGGATGAGGTTCATAGTGTGAATTTATCTCTGCTACATCAGCTCAAGCTGTGGTCACTTTATATTTGTTTTCTAAGACATATGTGACTTACAGGGAAAGGATTCTAACCTGGAAAGGAAACACCAGAAAAAATGACAATGATTATAAACACAAGGAAAAGTACAGATATGTAAACACATGTCTTAACATGAACATTGGGATAGAAAGAATAAACAAGCAATTTATTAACTCTCCATCACCAATATTAGCCATCAACCAGCTATAATTTCAGCTAATCATCAACCATCCCTCACTATAACTCACCTATAAAAATGCAACACCACAACACATTATCAACTATTCATAACATCTCACCATCACTCATCAGTATTTTCAACTTACCAAAGTTGATAAAATATCTCCATCGTCTATCACCGACCACAACTCACAATAAACATTAAATCACTTCAAATTACCATCAACCATCTATCACAACAACTATTAATCATCCGTTACCTAAAATGTCCATCATCCATACATCATTACCTGGAGTTTACCTGGAGAGAATTTCGGGGGTCAACGCCCCCGCGGCCCGGTCTGTGACCAGGCCTCCTAACAAATAACTTTCAACCATTCATTTCGGTTCATCCACAATTCATCATGATATCTGTCCAACAGTGCGTCACCTTAACTTTTCAACCATCGACACTGTTTTCCGTAGCATTCACGGTCATATATGCCGGTGTGAACAAGAATCATTTTGTGATTTGGGAGTATATGTTCTGCTTAAATTTGTTACATGTTGTTTTGAGAGAAGTTTATCATTGTCCATGAGTTTCTCTGAGCTCCGTTGATCATTAACCCTCATTTAAATGCCACGGTAAATAGGAAAAATATATTAGTGCTTTGTCTTTTATTTGTGTTAACTGTTTTGCGAGAGCTGGAGGTTAATGTGTATTGATCAGGAAGATTATGAAATGTGTTGATGAATAGAACATTAGAACAACTTAGGCAACACAATACAACGGAACATTAGAACAACTTAGGGAACACAACACAGTGGAACATTAGAACAACTTAGGCAACACAACACAACAGAACATTAGAACAACTTAGGCAACACAACACAATGGAACATTAGAACAACTCAGGCAATACAACACAATGGAACATTAGAACAACTTAGGCAACACAACACAACAGAACATTAGAACAACTTAGGCAACACAACACAATGGAACATTAGGAGAACTTAGGCAACACAACACAACGGAACATTAGAACAACTTAGGCAACACAACACAATGGAACATTAGGAGAACTTAGGCAACACAACACAACGGAACATTAGAACAACTTAGGCAACACAACACAATGGAACATTAGGAGAACTTAGGCAACACAACAAACGGAACATTAGAACAACTTAGGGAACACAACACAATGGAACATTAGAACAACTCAGGCAATACAACACAATGGAACATTAGAACAACTTAGGCAACACAACACAACAGAACATTAGAACAACTTAGGCAATACAACACAATGGAACATTAGAAGAACTTAGGCAACACAACACAACGGAACATTAGAACAACTTAGGGAACACAACACAATGGAACATTAGAACAACTCAGGGAACACAACACAACGGAACATTAGAACAACTTAGGCAACACAACACAATGGAACATTAGAACAACTCAGGCAACACAACACAATGGAACATTAGAACAACTTAGGCAACACAACACAACGGAACATTAGAACAACGTAGGCAACACAACAAAATGGAACATTAGAACAACTTAGGCAACACAACACAACGGAACATTAGAACAACTTAGGCAACACAACACAATGGAACATTAGAACAACTTAGGCAACACAACACAACGGAACATTAGAACAACTTAGGCAACACAACACAATGGAACATTAGAACAACTTAGGCAACAAAACACAATGGAACATTAGAACAACTCAGGCAACACAACACAATGGAACATTAGAACAACGTAGGCAACACAACACAATGGAACATTAGAACAACTCAGGCAACACAACACAATGGAACATTAGAACAACTTAGGCAGCACAATACAACGGAACATTAGAACAACTTAGGCAACACAACACAATGGAACATTAGAACAACTTAGGCAACACAACACAATGGAACATTAGAACAACTCAGGCAACACAACACAACGGGACATTAGAACAACTTAGGCAACACAACACAATGGAACATTTGAACAACATAGGCAACACAACACAACGGGACATTAGAACAAATTAAGCAACACAACACAATGGAACATTAGAACAACTTAGGCAACACAAAACAACGGAACATTAGAACAACTTAGGCAACACAACACAATGGAACATTAGAACAACTTAGGCAACACAACACAACGGAACATTAGAACAACTTAGGCAACACAACACAATGGAACATTAGAACAACTTAGGCAACACAACACAATGGAACATTAGAACAACTTTGGCAACACAACACAAAGGAACATTAGAACAACTTAGGCAACACAACACAATGGAACATTAGAACAATTTAGGCAACACAACACAATGGAACATTAGAACAACTTAGGCAACACAACACAATGGATCATTAGAACAACTTAGGCAACACAACACAATGGAACATTAGAACAACTTAGGCAACACAACACAATGGAACATTAGAACAACTTAGGCAACACAACACAACGGAACATTAGAACAACTTAGGCAACACAACACAATGGAACATTAGAACAACTTAGGCAACACAACACAATGGCAACACAACACAATGGAATATTAGAACAATAGGCAACACAACACAACGGAACATTAGAACAACTTAGGCAACACAACACAATGGAACATTAGAACAACTTAGGCAACACAGCACAACAACATTAGAACAACTTAGGCAACACAACACAATGGAATATTAGAACAACTTTGGCAACACAACACAATGGAACATTAGAACAACTTAGGCAACACAACACAATGGAACATTAGAACAACTTTGGCAACACAACACAAAGGAACATTAGAACAACTTTGGCAACACAACACAATGGAACATTAGAACAACTTAGGCAACACAACACAATGGAATATTAGAACAACTTAGGCAACACAACACAATGGAACATTAGAACAACTTAGGCAACACAGCACAACGGAACATTAGAACAACTTAGGCAACACAACACAAAGGAACATTAGAACTACTTAGGCAACACAACACAATGGAACATTAGAACAATTTAGGCAACACAACACAATGGAACATTAGAACAACTTAGGCAACACATCACAATGGATCATTAGAACAACTTAGGCAACACAACACAATGGAACATTAGAACAACTTAGGCAACACAACACAATGGAACATTAGAACAACTCAGGCAACACAACACAATGGAACATTAGAACAACTTAGGCAACACAACACAATGGAATATTAGAACAACTTAGGCAACACAACACAATGGAACATTAGAACAACTTAGGCAACACAACACAATAGAACATAAGAACAACTCAGGCAACACAACTAAGCTGACCAACACAATTCCTCACGAAGCTGTTTTATCAGAGTAATTTATTCTCGTGTATTTACATTGTTCATTAACTATCCATTACTATAAATCACCATTTATTACCAAAATTTCAACTCATCTTTAACCACCCATCTCCACAACTCATCTTCAACCACCCATCTCCACAACTCATCTTTAACCACCCATCTCCACAACTCATCTTTAACCACCCATCTTCACAATTCATCTTCAACCACCCATCTCCACAACTCATCTTCAACCACCCATCTCCACAACTCATCTTCAACAACCCATCTCCACAACTCATCTTCAACCACCCATCTGCACAACTCATCTTCAACCACCCATCTCCACAACTCATCTTCAACAACCCATCTCCAACACTCATCTTCAACAACCCATCTCCATAACTCATTTTCAACCACCCATCTCCAAAACTCATCTTCAACCACCCATCTCCACAACTCATCTACAACCACCAATCTTCACAACTAATCTTCAACCACCCATCTCCACAACTCATCTTCAACCACCCATCTCCACGTCTCATCTTCAACCACCTATCTTAACAACTCATCTTCAACCACCCATCTCCACAACTCATCTTCAACCACCCATCTCCACAACTCATCTTCAACCACCCATCTCCACAACTCATCTTCAACCACCCATCTCCACAACTCATCTTCAACCACCCATCTCCACAACTCATCTTCAACAACCCATCTCCACAACTCATCTTCAACAACCCATCTCCACAACTCATCTTCAACCACCCATCTCCGCAACTCATCTTCAACCACCCATCTTCACAACTCATCTTCAACACCCATCTCCACAACTCATCTTCAACCACCCATCTCCACAACTCATCTTCAACCACCCATCTCCTCAACTCATCTTCAACCACCCATCTCCACAACTCATCTTCAACCGCCCATCTCCACAACTCATCTTCAATCACCCATCTCCACAACTCATCTTCAATCACCCATCTCCACAACTGATCTTCAACACCCATCTCCACAACTCATCTTCAACCACCCATCTCCACAACTCATCTTCAACCACCCATCTCCTCAACTCATCTTCAACCACCCATCTCCACAACTCATCTTCAACCGCCCATCTCCACAACTCATCTTCAATCACCCATCTCCACAACTGATCTTCAACACCCCATCTCCACAACTCATTTTCAACCACCCATCTCCACAACTCATCTTCAACCACCCATCTCCTCAACTCATCTTCAACCACCCATCTCCACAACTCATTTTCAACCACCCATCTCCACAACTCATTTTCATCCACCCATCTCCACAACTCATCTTCAACAACCCATCTCCACAACTCATCTTCAACAACCCATCACCACAACTCATCTTCAACAACCCGTCTCCTCAACTCATCTTCAACCACCCATCTCCACAACTCATCTTCAACAACCCTTCTCCTTAACTCATCTTCAACCACCCATCTCCACAACTTATCTTCAACCGTCTCTTGCCACATCTCTCTATAAAACATCCATTAAACCAAGTCAGTATAAACCATCACCGCAGTTCACCATCAACCATCCATTACCTCAACTCGTCGGCCATCCATCATCGCAACTTACCCTCAGCCATTCATAACTACAACCCACCATCAATAACCACAACTCACCATCAACCATTCATAACTACAACCCACCATCAATTACCACAACTCCCCATCAACCATCCATATCCACAACTTACCATCAACTCATTATAAAGCATCAATCATCACAACTCACACCAACCATTCGCCACCACAAGTCACCATCAATCATCCATCACAACTCACTACCAACCATTCACAACATCGACATTGTATGTGAATTTAAAGGCAAGAAAATTTTCCAACCAGCTTCAGTTTCTTAAGAAAAACCTATAATGAATTTGTTAGTTTCTGGCTTGTGTAAATCTTCTCTTGAATCTAGTAACTGCTGGCTTAACACATACAGTGTTAAGACAGTGTTAAGACAGTGTTAAGACAGTGTTAGGACAGTGTTAAGACAGTGTTAAGCCAGTGTTAACACAGTGTTAGGACAGTGTTAAGACAGTGTTAGGACAGTGTTAGGACAGTGTTAGGACAGTGTTAGGACAGTGTTAGAACAGTGTTAGGACAGTGTTAAGACAGTGTTAAGACAGTGTTAGGACAGTGTTAAGACAGTGTTAGGAAAGTGTTAGGACAGTGTTAGAACAGTGTTAGGACAGTGTTAAGACAGTGTTAGGACAGTGTTAGGACAGTGTTAGGACAGTGTTAGGACAGTGTTAGAACAGTGTTAGGACAGTGTTAAGACAGTGTTAGGACAGTCTTAGGACAGTGTTAAGACAGTGTTAGGACAGTGTTAGGACAGTGTTAGGACAGTGTTAAGCCAGTGTGACTTTGTAAATGGTCTAAGTCGGATTGTAACGTCGTGGTGAGCTCCACTCTCACATGTGCCAGTTATTTGTGTATTGTTCCAGTCACGGTATTGTGTCTTTTAGTTATTTATTTCCTACATTTTTAATCATGGGTCGCTAATATTACTTCTTCATGGTTTCTCATGGGTCCCTCATAACTTCCTTGTATGGTTACTCATGGGTCCCTCATAACTTCCTTGTATGGTTACTCATGGGTCCCTCATAACTTCCTTGTATGGTTACTCATGGGTCCCTCATAACTTCCTTGTATGGTTACTTATAGGTCCCTCATATCTTCCTTGTGTGGTTACTCATAGGTCCCTCATAACTTCCTTGTGTGGTTACTCATTGGTCCCTCATAACTTCCTTGTGTGGTTACGCATAGGTCCCTCATAACTTATTTGTGTGGTTACTCATAGGTCCCTCATAACTTCCCTGTATGGTTACTGATAGGTCCGTCATAACTTCCTTATGTGGTTATGCATAGGTCCCTCATAACTTCCTTGTGTTACTCATAGGTCCCTCATAACTTCCTTGTATTGTTACTCATAGATCCCTCATAATTTCCTTGTATGGTTACTCATAATTCCCTCCTCATAACTTCCTTGTATGGTTACTCATAAATCCTTCACATATTTCTTGCAACATGGAATGCAAGAAATATGTTGTGTTGTTATTATGTTCAGTTTAAACCTACATTTCATTACAGCTTCCCTCAGCGGAGTAGCTGAAAAAATATCTTGGATGAGGTTCATAGTGTGAATTTATCTCTGCTACATCAGCTCAAGCTGTGGTCACTTTATATTTGTTTTCTAAGACATATGTGACTTACAGGGAAAGGATTCTAACCTGGAAAGGAAACACCAGAAAAAATGACAATGATTATAAACACAAGGAAAAGTACAGATATGTAAACACATGTCTTAACATGAACATTGGGATAGAAAGAATAAACAAGCAATTTATTAACTCTCCATCACCAATATTAGCCATCAACCAGCTATAATTTCAGCTAATCATCAACCATCCCTCACTATAACTCACCTATAAAAATGCAACACCACAACACATTATCAACTATTCATAACATCTCACCATCACTCATCAGTATTTTCAACTTACCAAAGTTGATAAAATATCTCCATCGTCTATCACCGACCACAACTCACAATAAACATTAAATCACTTCAAATTACCATCAACCATCTATCACAACAACTATTAATCATCCGTTACCTAAAATGTCCATCATCCATACATCATTACAAATAACTTTCAACCATTCATTTCGGTTCATCCACAATTCATCATGATATCTGTCCAACAGTGCGTCACCTTAACTTTTCAACCATCGACACTGTTTTCCGTAGCATTCACGGTCATATATGCCGGTGTGAACAAGAATCATTTTGTGATTTGGGAGTATATGTTCTGCTTAAATTTGTTACATGTTGTTTTGAGAGAAGTTTATCATTGTCCATGAGTTTCTCTGAGCTCCGTTGATCAGTTCATTAACCCTCATTTAAATGCCACGGCAAATAAGAAAAATATATTAGTGCTTTGTTTTTTATTTGTGTTAACTGTTTTGCGAGAGCTGGAGGTTAATATTTATTGATCAGGAAGATTATAATGAAACGTGTTGATGAATAGAAGGAAATCAGATTCGAAAGAAGGAAGAGGATCAAGATCTCTTCACCGGGCGAGACACCTCCCTCAAAGTTACTGTAGCTAGATTGTGGGGACGATCTCTGGTGTTCTCACTCTCATAAGGTCTGTTCATTCCTTTTTGCTGTTTTTTTAATACAACTCTCGAGAGTGAAGTAAAGGAATCCAGAATAAAGTTATGCCATTGGCATATCCTATACCAGGATGACATGGTATAGGATATAATGATGACCTGGTATAGGATATAATGATGACCTGGTATAGGATATAATGATGACCTGGTATAGGATATAATGATGACCTGGTATAGGATATAATGATGACCTGGTATAGGATATAATGATGACCTGGTATAGGATATAATGATGACCTGGTATAGGATATAAGGATGACCTGGTATAGGATATAATGATGACCTGGTATAGGATATAAGGATGACCTGGTATAGGATATAAATATGACCTGGTATAGGATTTAATGTTGACCTGGTATAGGATATAAGGATGACCTGGTATAGAATATAATGATGACCTGGTATAGGATTTAATGATGACCTGATATAGGATATAATGATGACCTGGTATAGGATATAAGGATGACCTGGTATGAGGTATAAGGTCATGACACAACACAATGGAACATTAGAACAACTTAGGCAACACAACACAATGGAACATTAGAACAACTTAGGCAACACAACACAACGGAACATTAGAACAACTTAGGGAACACAACACAATGGAACATTAGAACAACTTAGGCAACACAACACAACGGAACATTAGAACAACTTAGGCAACACAACACAATGGAACATTAGAAGAACTTAGGCAACACAACACAACGGAACATTAGAACAACTTAGGGAACACAACACAATGGAACATTAGAACAACTCAGGCAACACAACACAACGGAACATTAGAACAACTTAGGCAACACAACACAATGGAACATTAGAACAACTTAGGCAACACAACACAATGGAACATTAGAACAACTTAGGCAACACAACACGATGGAACATTAGAAGAACCTAGGCAACACAAAACAACGGAACATTAGAACAACTTAGGGAACACAACACAATGGAACATTAGAACAACTCAGGGAACACAACACAACGGAACATTAGAACAACTTAGGCAACACAACACAATGGAACATTAGAACAACTCAGGCAACACAACACAATGGAACATTAGAACAACTCAGGCAACACAACTAAGCTGACCAAGACAATTTCTCACGAAGCTGTTTTATCAGAGTAATTTATTCTCGAGTACATACATTGTTCATTAACTATCCATTACTATAAATCACCATTTATTACCAAAATTTCAACTCATCTTTAACCACCCATCTTCACAACTCATCTTCAACCACCCATATCCACAACTCATCTTCAACCACCCATCTCCACAACTCATCTTCAACCACCCATCTCCACAACTCATCTTCAACCACCCATCTCCACAACTCATCTTCAACAACCCATCTCCACAACTCATCTTCAACAACCCATCTCCACAACTCATCTTCAACCACCCATGTCCACAACTCATCTTCAACCACCCATCTCCACAACTCATCTTCAATAACCCATCTCCACAACTCATCTTCAACCACCCATCTCCACAACTCATCTTCAACCACCCATCTCCACAACTCATCTTCAACAACCCATCTCCATAACTCTCATCCCATCTCCACAACTCATCTTCAACCACCCATCATCTCATCTTCACCACCTCATCTTCACCACCCATCTCCACCTCATCAACCTTCCATCTCCACAACTCGTCATCAACCTTCCATCTCCACAACTCGTCATCAACCTTCCATCTCCACAACTCGTCATCAACCTTCCATCTCCACAACTCGTCATCAACCACCTATCTTAACAACTCATCTTCAACCGCAACTCATCTTCAACCACCATCTTCAACCACCCATCTCCACAACTCATCTTCAACCACCCATCTCCACAACTCATCTTCAACCACCCATCTCCACAACTCATCTTCAACAACCCATCTCCACAACTCATCTTCAACCACCCATCTCCACAACTCATCTTCAACCACCCATCTCCACAACTCATCTTCAACAACCCATCTCCACAACTCATCTTCAACAACCCATCTCCACAACTCATCTTCAACCACCCATCTCCGCCCATCTCCACAACTCATCTTCAATCACCCATCTCCACAACTCATCTTCAATCACCCATCTCCACAACTGATCTTCAACACCCATCTCCACAACTCATCTTCAACCACCCATCTCCACAACTCATCTTCAACAACCCATCTCCTCAACTCATCTTCAACCACCCATCTCCACAACTCATCTTCAACCGCCCATCTCCACAACTCATCTTCAACCACCCATCTCCACAACTGATCTTCAACAACCCATCTCCACAACTCATCTTCAACCACCCATCTCCACAACTCATCTTCAACCACCCATCTCCTCAACTCATCTTCAACCACCCATCTCCACAACTCATTTTCAACCACCCATCTCCACAACTCATTTTCATCCACCCATCTCCACAACTCATCTTCAACAACCCATCTCCACAACTCATCTTCAACAACCCATCACCACAACTCATCTTCAACAACCAGTCTCCTCAACTCATCTTCAACCACCCATCTCCACAACTCATCTTCAACAACCCATCTCCTTAACTCATCCTCAACCACTCATCTCCACAACTTATCTTCAACCGTCTCTTACCACATCTCACTATAAAACATCCATTAAACCAACTCAGTATAAACCATCACCGCAGTTCACCATCAACCATCCATTACCTCAACTCGTCGGCCATCCATCATCGCAACTTACCCTCAGCCATTCATAACTACAACCCACCATCAATAACCACAACTCACCATCAACCATTCATAACTACAACCCACCATCAATTACCACAACTCTCCATCAACCATCCATATCCACAACTTACCATCAACTCATTATAAAGCATCAATCATAACAACTCACACCAACCATTCGCCACCACATGTCACCATCAATCATCCATCACAACTCACTACCAACCATTCACAACATCGACATTGTATGTGAATTTAAAGGCAAGAAAATTTTCCAACCAGCTTCAGTTTCTTAAGAAAAACCTATAATGAATTTGTTAGTTTCTGGCTTGTGTAAATCTTCTCTTGAATCTAGTAACTGCTGGCTTAACACATACAGTGTTAAGACAGTATTAAGACAGTGTTAAGACAGTGTTAGGACAGTGTTAAGACAGTGTTAAGCCAGTGTTAAGACAGTGTTAGGACAGTGTTAAGACAGTGTTAGGACAGTGTTAGGACAGTGTTAGGACAGTGTTAGGACAGTGTTAGAACAGTG
This sequence comes from Cherax quadricarinatus, assembly GCF_038502225.1. Classification (NCBI taxonomy): domain Eukaryota; kingdom Metazoa; phylum Arthropoda; class Malacostraca; order Decapoda; family Parastacidae; genus Cherax; species Cherax quadricarinatus. The sequence continues at coordinate 2,615,443 of NC_091327.1, forward strand.
TTAGGACAGTGTTAAGACAGTGTTAGGACAGTCTTAGGACAGTGTTAAGACAGTGTTAGGACAGTGTTTAGACAGTGTTTGGACAGTGTTAGGACAGTGTGACTTTGTAAATGGTCTAAGTCGGATTGTAAGGTCGTGGTGAGCTCCACTCTCACATGTGCCAGTTATTTGTGTATTGTTCCAGTCACGGTATTGTGTCTTTTAGTTATTTATTTCCTACATTTTTAATCATGGGTCGCTAATATTACTTCTTCATGGTTACTCATGGGTCCCTCATAACTTCCTTGTATGGTTACTCATGGGTCACTCATAACTTCCTTGTATGGTTACTCATGGGTCCCTCATAACTTCCTTGTATGGTTACTCATGGGTCCCTCATAACTTCCTTGTATGGTTACTCATAGGTCCCTCATATCTTCCTTGTGTGGTTACTCATAAGTCCCTCATAACTTCCTTGTGTGGTTACTCATAGGTCCCTCATAACTTCCTTGTGTGGTTATGCATAGGTCCCTCATAACTTCCTTGTGTGGTTACTCATAGGTCCCTCATAACTTCCTTGTATGGTTACTGATAGGTCCGTCATAACTTCCTTATGTGGTTACGCATAGGTCCCTCATAACTTCCTTGTGTTACTCATAGGTCCCTCATAACTTCCTTGTATTGTTACTCATAGATCCCTCATAATTTCCTTGTATGGTTACTCATAATTCCCTCCTCATAACTTCCTTGTATGGTTACTCATAAATCCTTCACATATTTCTTGCAACATGGAATGCAAGAAATATGTTGTGTTGTTATTATGTTCAGTTTAAACCTACATTTCATTACAGCTTCCATCAGCGGAGTAGCTGAAAAAATATCTTGGATGAGGTTCATAGTGTGAATTTATCTCTGCTACATCAGCTCAAGCTGTGGTCACTTTATATTTGTTTTCTAAGACATATGTGACTTACAGGGAAAGGATTCTAACCTGGAAAGGAAACACCAGAAAAAATGACAATGATTATAAACACAAGGAAAAGTACAGATATGTAAACACATGTCTTAACATGAACATTGGGATAGAAAGAATAAACAAGCAATTTATTAACTCTCCATCACCAATATTAGCCATCAACCAGCTATAATTTCAGCTAATCATCAACCATCCCTCACTATAACTCACCTATAAAAATGCAACACCACAACACATTATCAACTATTCATAACATCTCACCATCACTCATCAGTATTTTCAACTTACCAAAGTTGATAAAATATCTCCATCGTCTATCACCAACCACAACTCACAATAAACATTAAATCACTTCAAATTACCATCAACCATCTATCACAACAACTATTAATCATCCCTTACCTAAAATGTCCATCATCCATACATCATTACAAATAACTTTCAACCATTCATTTCGGTTCATCCACAATTCATCATGATATCTGTCCAACAGTGCGTCACCTTAACTTTTCAACCATCGACACTGTTTTCCGTAGCATTCACGGTCATATATGCCGGTGTGAACAAGAATCATTTTGTGATTTGGAGTATATGTTCTGCTTAAATTTGTTACATGTTGTTTTGAGAGAAGTTTATCATTGTCCATGGGTTTCTCTGAGCTCCGTTGATCAGTTCATTAACCCTCATTTAAATGACACGGCAAATAAGAAAAATATATTAGTGCTTTGTCTTTTATTTGTGTTAACTGTTTTGCGAGAGCTGGAGGTTAATGTTTATTGATCAGGAAGATTATAATGAAACGTGTTGATGAATAGAAGGAAATCAGATTCGAAAGAAGGAAGAGGATCAAGATCTCTTCACCGGGCGAGACACCTCCCTCAAAGTTACTGTAGCTAGATTGTGGGGACGATCTCTGGTGTTCTCACTCTCATAAGGTCTGTTCATTCCTTTTTGCTGTTTTTTTAATACAACTCTCGAGAGTGAAGTAAAGGAATCCAGAATAAAGTTATGCCATTGGCATATCCTATACCAGGATGACATGGTATAGGATATAATGATGACCTGGTATAGGATATAATGATGACCTGGTATAGGATATAATGATGACCTGGTATAGGATATAAGGATGACCTGGTATAGGATATAATGATGACCTGGTATAGGATATAAGGATGACCTGGTATAGGATATAATCATGACCTGGTATAGGATTTAATGATGACCTGGTATAGGATATAAGGATGACCTGGTATAGAATATAATGATGACCTGGTATAGGATTTAATGATGACCTGGTATAGGATATAATGATGACCTGGTATAGGATATAAGGATGACCTGGTATGAGGTATAAGGTCATGACACAACACAATGGAACATTAGAACAACTTAGGCAACACAACACAATGGAACATTAGAACAACTTAGGCAACACAACACAACGGAACATTAGAACAACTCAGGGAACACAACACAATGGAACATTAGAACAACTCAGGCAACACAACACAACGGAACATTAGAACAACTTAGGCAACACAACACAACGGAACATTAGAACAACTTAGGCAACACAACACAACGGAACATTAGAACAACTTAGGCAACACAACACAATGGAACATTAGAAGAACCTAGGCAACACAAAACAACGGAACATTAGAACAACTTAGGGAACACAACACAATGGAACATTAGAACAACTCAGGGAACACAACACAACGGAACATTAGAACAACTTAGGCAACACAACACAATGGAACATTAGAACAACTCAGGCAACACAACACAATGGAACATTAGAACAACTCAGGCAACACAACTAAGCTGACCAAGACAATTCCTCACGAAGCTGTTTTATCAGAGTAATTTATTCTCGTGTATTTACATTGTTCATTAACTATCCATTACTATAAATCACCATTTATTACCAAAATTTCAACTCATCTTTAACCACCCATCTTCACAACTCATCTTCAACCACCCATATCCACAACTCATCTTCAACCACCCATCTCCACAACTCATCTTCAACCACCCATCTCCACACCTCATCTTCAACCACCTATCTTAACAACTCATCTTCAACCACCCATCTCCACAACTCATCTTCAACAACCCATCTCCACAACTCATCTTCAACAACCCATCTCCACAACTCATCTTCAACCACCCATCTCCACAACTCATCTTCAACCACCCATCTCCACAACTCATTTTCAACAACCCATCTCCACAACTCATCTTCAACCACCCATCTCCACAACTCATCTTCAACCACCCATCTCCACAACTCATCTTCAACAACCCATCTCCACAACTCATCTTCAACAACCCATCTCCATAACTCATTTTCAACGACCCATCTCCACAACTCATCTTCAACAACCCATCTCCATAACTCATTTTCAACGTCCCATCTCCACAACTCATCTTCAACCACCCATCTCCACATCTCATCTTCAACCACCTTTCTTAATAACTCATTTTCAACCACCCATCTCCACTACTCATCTTCAACAACCCATCTCCACAACTCATCTTCAACCACCCATCTCCACAACTCATCTTCAACCACCTATCTTAACAACTCATCTTCAACCGCCCATCTCCACAACTCATCTTCAACCGCCCATCTCCACAACTCATCTTCAACCACCCATCTCCACAACTCATCTTCAACAACCCATCTCCACAACTCATCTTCAACAACCCATCTCCACAACTCATCTTCAACCACCCATCTCCTCAACTCATCTTCAACCACCCATCTCCACAACTCATTTTCAACCACCCATCTCCACAACTCATTTTCATCCACCCATCTCCACAACTCATCTTCAACAACCCATCTCCACAACTCAACTTCAACAACCCATCACCACAACTCATCTTCAACAACCCGTCTCCTCAACTCATCTTCAACCACCCATCTCTACAACTCATCTTCAACAACCCATCTCCTCAACTCATCTTCAACCACCCATCTCCACAACTTATCTTCAACCGTCTCTTACCACATCTCACTATAAAACATCCATTAAACCAACTCAGTATAAACCATCACCGCAGTTCACCATCAACCATCCATTACCTCAACTCGTCGGCCATCCATCATCCCAACTTACCCTCAGCCATTCATAACTACAACCCACCATCAATAACCACAACTCACCATCAACAATTCATAACTACAACCGACCATCAATTACCACAACTCTCCATGAACCATCCATATCCACAACTTACCATCAACTCATTATAAAGCATCAATCATCACAACTCACAGAAACCATTCGCCACCACAACTCACCATCAATCATCCATCACAACTCACTACCAACCATTCACAACATCGACATTGTATGTGAATTTAAAGGCAAGAAAATTTTCCAACCAGCTTCAGTTTCTTAAGAAAAACCTATAATGAATTTGTTAGTTTCTGGCTTGTGTAAATCTTCTCTTGAATCTAGTAACTGCTGGCTTAACACATACAGTGTTAAGACAGTGTTAAGACAGTGTTAAGACAGTGTTAGGACAGTGTTAAGACAGTGTTAAGACAGTGTTAAGACAGTGTTAGGACAGTGTTAAGACAGTGTTAGGACAGTGTTAGGACAGTGTTAGGACAGTGTTAGGACAGTGTTAGAACAGTGTTAGGACAGTGTTAAGACAGTGTTAAGACAGTGTTAGGACAGTGTTAAGACAGTCTTAAGACAGTGTTAGGACAGTGTTAGGACAGTGTTAGGACAGTGTTAGAACAGTGTTAGGACAGTGTTAAGACAGTGTTAAGACAGTGTTAGGACAGTGTTAGGACAGTGTTAGGACAGTGTTAAGACAGTGTTAAGACAGTGTTAAGACAGCGTTTGGACAGTGTTAAGACAGTGTTAGGACAATGTTAGGACAGTGTTAAGACAGTGTTAGAACAGTGTTAGGACAGTGTTAAGACAGTGTTAAGACAGTGTTAGGACAGTGTTAAGACAGTCTTAAGACAGTGTTAGGACAGTGTTAGGACAGTGTTAGGACAGTGTTAGAACAGTGTTAGGACAGTGTTAAGACAGTGTTAAGACAGTGTTAGGACATTGTTAGGACAGTGTTAGGACAGTGTTAAGACAGTGTTAAGACAGTGTTAAGACAGCGTTTGGACAGTGTTAAGACAGTGTTAGGACAGTGTTAGGACAGTGTTAAGACAGTGTTAAGACAGTGTTAAGACAGTGTTAAGACAGTGTTAAGACAGTGTTAGGACAGTGTTAAGACAGTGTTAGGACAGTGTTAGGACAGTGTTAGGACAGTGTTAGGGCAGTGTTAGGACAGTGTTAGAACAGTTTTAGGACAGTGTTAAGACAGTGTTATGACAGTGTTAGGACAGTGTTAAGACAGTGTTAAGACAGTGTTAAGACAGTGTTAAGCCAGTGTTAAGACAGTGTTAAGACAGTGTTAAGACAGTGTTAAGAGAGTGTTAAGACAGTGTTAAGACAGTGTTAAGCCAGTGTGACTTTGTAAATGGTCTAAGTCGGATTGTAAGGTCGTGGTGAGCTCCACTCTCACATGTGCCAGTTATTTGTGTATTGTTCCAGTCACGGTATTGTGTCGTTTAGTTATTTATTTCCTACATTTTTAATCATGGGTCGCTAATATTACTTCTACATGGTTACTCATGGGTCCCTCATAACTTCCTTGTATGGTTACTCATGGGTCCCTCATAACTTCCTTGTATGGTTACTCATGGGTCCCTCATAACTTCCTTGTATGGTTACTCATAGGTCCCTCATATTTTCCTTGTGTGGTTACTCATAGGTCCCTCATAACTTCCTTGTGTGGTTACTCATAGGTCCCTCATAACTTCCTTGTGTTACTCATAGGTCCCTCATAACTTCCTTGTATGGTTACTCATAGGTCCCTCATATCTTCCTTGTGTGGTTACTCATAGGTCCCTCATAACTTCCTTGTATGGTTACTCATAGGTCCCTCATAACTTCCTTGTGTGGTTACTGATAGGTCCGTCATAACTTCCTTGTGTGGTTACTGATAGGTCCGTCATAACTTCCTTGTGTGGTTACTGATAGGTCCGTCATAACTTCCTTATGTGGTTACGCATAGGTCCCTCATAACTTCCTTGTGTTACTCATAGGTCCCTCATAACTTCCTTGTATGGTTACTCATAGATCCCTCATAATTTCCTTGTATGGTTACTCATAATTCCCTCCTCATAACTTCCTTGTATGGTTACTCATAAATCCTTCACATATTTCTTGCAACATGGAATGCAAGAAATATGTTGTGTTGTTATTATGTTCAGTTTAAACCTACATTTCATTACAGCTTCCCTCAGCGGAGTAGCTGAAAAAATATCTTGGATGAGGTTCATAGTGTGAATTTATCTCTGCTACATCAGCTCAAGCTGTGGTCACTTTATATTTGTTTTCTAAGACATATGTGACTTACAGGGAAAGGATTCTAACCTGGAAAGGAAACACCAGAAAAAATGACAATGATTATAAACACAAGGAAAAGTACAGATATGTAAACACATGTCTTAACATGAACATTGGGATAGAAAGAATAAACAAGCAATTTATTAACTCTCCATCACCAATATTAGCCATCAACCAGCTATAATTTCAGCTAATCATCAACCATCCCTCACTATAACTCACCTATAAAAATGCAACACCACAACACATTATCAACTATTCATAACATCTCACCATCACTCATCAGTATTTTCAACTTACCAAAGTTGATAAAATATCTCCATCGTCTATCACCGACCACAACTCACAATAAACATTAAATCACTTCAAATTACCATCAACCATCTATCACAACAACTATTAATCATCCGTTACCTAAAATGTCCATCATCCATACATCATTACCTGGAGTTTACCTGGAGAGAGTTTCGGGGGTCAACGCCCCCGCGGCCCGGTCTGTGACCAGGCCTCCTAACAAATAACTTTCAACTATTCATTTCGGTTCATCCACAATTCATCATGATATCTGTCCAACAGTGCGTCACCTTAACTTTTCAACCATCGACACTGTTTTCCGTAGCATTCACGGTCATATATGCCGGTGTGAACAAGAATCATTTTGTGATTTGGGAGTGTATGTTCAGCTTAAATTTGTTACATGTTGTTTTGAGAGAAGTTTATCATTGTCCATGAGTTTCTCTGAGCTCCGTTGATCAGTTCATTAACCCTCATTTAAATGCCACGGTAAATAAGAAAAATATGTTAGTGCTTTGTCTTTTATTTGTGTTAACTGTTTTGCGAGAGCTGGAGATTAATGTTTATTGATCAGGAAGATTATTATGAAATGTGTTGATGAATAGAAGGAAATCAGATTCGAAAGAAGGAAGAGGATCAAGATCTCTTCACCGGGCGAGACACCTCCCTCAAAGTTACTGTAGCTAGATTGTGGGGACGATCTCTGGTGTTCTCACTCTCATCAGGTCCAGATTGCACTCTGTACATTCCTGTTTGCTGTTTTTTTTAACACAACTCTCGAGAGTGAAGTAAACGTAACTAGAATAAAGTTATGCCATTGTAATAACTCCTAAACAGTAAAGGAAATCAAGTCCCAAACATCTCAGCTAATACGGATTCCATTATTTAATAATCGCTCATATGTAAAAAAAAAATATCTTAAAATGTTTTAGATGGTAGTATAAGTATGTTTTAATAAATTGATTAACCGGGTCGAGCCCAAAACACTTCCTTTTTAAAGCTGCAGAAATTGCTAAATGTTAAATAATTACATGTCACAAAACGACGCACTTGCGCGCGCACACACACACACACACACACACACACACACACACACACACACACACACACAGACACACACACATACACACACACACACACACACACACACACACACACACACACACACACACACACACACACACAAGAAAACTAGAGAAAGTACAAAGGTTTGCAACAAGGTTAGTTCCAGAGCTAAGGGGAATGTCCTATGAAGAAAGATTAAGGGAAATCGGCCTGACGACACTGGAGGACAGGAGGGTCAGGGGAGACATGATAACGACATATAAAATACTGCGTGGAATAGACAAGGTGGACAAGGACAGGATGTTCCAGGGAGGGGACACAGAAACAAGAGGCCACAATTGGAAGTTGAAGACACAAATGAGTCAGAGAGATAGTAGGAAGTATTTCTTCAGTCATAGAGTTGTAAGGCAGTGGAATAGCCTAGAAAATGACGTAGTGGAGGGAGGAACCATACACAGATTTAAGACGAGGTTTGATAAAGCTCATGGAGCGGGGAGAGAGAGGGTCTAGTAGCAACCGGTGAAGAGGCGGGGCCAGGAGCTAGGACTCGACCCCTGCAACCACAAATAGGTGAGTACAAATAGGTGAGTACACACACACATACACACACACACACACACACATATGTATATATATATATATATATATATATATATATATATATATATATATATATATATATATATATATGTCGTGCCGAATATGTAAAACTGGTCAATTAGCAAGAACTCATTTAAAATTAAGTCCTTTCTAAAATTTTCTCTTTTACGTTTAAAGATATATTTTTTTCATTAATGTTGATGAGAAAATTTATAATTTTGCACCAAAAGGAACTTAGAAAACTTACCTAACCTTATTATATCAAGAACAATTTATTTTAGCCTAACCCAACTAAATATATTTTAGATTTGTTTACAATAATTTAATACTAAACAAACACAGTGAAATATATTTTTTTCGTTAGGTTCAGAATGATTTTGGAGAAATTATTGCATACACAAATTTTCACTTGTCCTATATGGCAAGATGAACGTTGCTATTTAAGCAAAGATCGCAAGTTCTGCCTATTCGGCACGACATATACACTCAAATTTGTACCCATTCATATATGCGCTCTCCCTCATGGTTGTTAAAATTATTTTTGTTTTCTCAAAATAAAATCTAAGTTGGAGGCAGAAAAAATGAGACTTGTTCAATGTTCGAGGAATCAGGAACTTTATATATATTTCAATATTTTGATAGAGAATATTGATTTTTGGCTAGAAAACTTTATTAAAACAAAACTGGAAAGTTTTTCTCTTTTCTAACATTTTCACTTTTCTAACTTCATGTTTATAAGTAAAGTGACTAGTGTGCTTCTGTACACTGGTCAGTACGACTCTCCTGTACACTGGTCAGTACGACTCTCCTGTACACTGGTCAGTACGACTCTCCTCTACACTGGTCAGTACGACTCTCCTCTACACTGGTCAGTACGACTCTCCTCTACACTAGTCAGTACGACTCTCCTGTACACTGGTCAGTACGACTCTCCTGTACACTGGTCAGTACGACTCTCCTGTACACTGGTCAGTACGACTCTCCTCTACACTAGTCAGTACGACTCTCCTGTACACTGGTCAGTACGACTCTCCTCTACACTGGTCAGTACGACTCTCCTCTACACTAGTCAGTACGACTCTCCTGTACACTGGTCAGTACGACTCTCCTCTACACTGGTCAGTACGACTCTCCTCTACACTAGTCAGTACGACTCTCCTCTACACTGGTCAGTACGACTCTCCTCTACACTGGTCAGTACGACTCTCCTGTACACTGGTCAGTACGACTCTCCTGTACACTGGTCAGTACGACTCTCCTGTACACTGGTCAGTACGAATCTCCTGTACACTAGTCAGTACGACTCTCCTCTACACTGGTCAGTACGACTCTCCTGTACACTGGTCAGTACGACTCTCCTCTACACTGGTCAGTACAACTCTCCTGTACACTGGCCAGTACGACTCTCCTGTACACTGGTCAGTACGACTCTCCTGTACACTAGTCAGTACGACTCTCCTGTACACTGGTCAGTACGACTCTCCTGTACACTGGTCAGTACGACTCTCCTGTACACTGGTCAGTACGACTCTCCTGTACACTGGTCAGTACGACTCTCCTGTACACTAGTCAGTACGACTCTCCTGTACACTGGTCAGTACGACTCTCCTGTACACTGGTCAGTACGACTCTCCTGTACACTGGTCAGTACGACTCTCCTGTACACTGGCCAGTACGACTCTCCTGTACACTGGTCAGTACGACTCTCATGTACACTGGTCAGTACGACTCTCCTGTACACTGGTCAGTACGACTCTCCTGTACACTGGTCAGTACGACTCTCCTGTACACTGGTCAGTACGACTCTCCTGTACACTGGTCAGTACGACTTTCCTGTACACTGGTCAGTACGACTCTCCTGTACACTGGTCAGCACGACTCTCCTGTACACTGGTCAGTAAGACTCTCCTGTACACTGGTCAGTACGACTCTCCTGTACACTGGTCAGTACGACTCTCCTGAACACTGGTCAGTACGACTCTCCTGTACACTGGTCAGTACGACTCTCCTGTACACTGGTCAGTACGACTCTCCTGTACACTAGTCAGTACGACTCTCCTCTACACTGGTCAGTACGACTCTCCTGTACACTGGTCAGTACGACTCTCCTGTACACTGGTCAGTACGACTCTCCTGTACACTGGTCAGTACGACTCTCCTGTACACTGGTCAGTACGACTCTCCTGTACACTGGTCAGTACGACTCTCCTGTACACTGGTCAGTACGACTCTCCTGTACACTGGTCAGTACGACTCTCCTGTACACTGGTCAGTACGACTCTCCTGTACACTGGTCAGTACGACTCTCCTGTACACTGGTCAGTACGACTCTCCTGTACACTGGTCAGTACGACTCTCCTGTACACTGGTCAGTACGACTCTCCTGTACACTGGTCAGTACGACTCTCCTGTACACTGGTCAGTACGACTCTCCTGTACACTGGTCAGTACGACTCTCCTGTACACTGGTCAGTACGACTCTCCTGTACACTGGTCAGTACGACTCTCCTGTACACTGGTCAGTACGACTCTCCTGTACGCTGGTCAGTACGACTCTCCTGTACACTGGTACACTGGTCAGTACGACTCTCCTGTACACTGGTCAGTACGACTCTCCTGTACACTGGTCAGTACGACTCTCCTGTACACTGGTCAGTACGACTCTCCTGTACACTGGTCAGTACGACTCTCCTGTACACTGGTCAGTACGACTCTCCTGTACACTGGTCAGTACGACTCTCCTGTACACTGGTCAGTACGACTCTCCTGTACACTGGTCAGTACGACTCTCCTGTACACTGGTCAGTACGACTCTCCTGTACACTGGTCAGTACGACTCTCCTGTACACTGGTCAGTACGACTCTCCTGTACACTGGTCAGTACGACTCTCCTGTACACTGGTCAGTACGACTCTCCTGTACACTGGTCAGTACGACTCTCCTGTACACTGGTCAGTACGACTCTCCTGTACACTGGTCAGTACGACTCTCCTGTACACTGGTCAGTACGACTCTCCTGTACACTGGTCAGTACGACTCTCCTGTACACTGGTCAGTACGACTCTCCTGTACACTGGTCAGTACGACTCTCCTGTACACTGGTCAGTACGACTCTCCTGTACACTGGTCAGTACGACTCTCCTGTACACTGGTCAGTACGACTCTCCTGTACACTGGTCAGTACGACTCTCCTGTACACTGGTCAGTACGACTCTCCTGTACACTGGTCAGTACGACTCTCCTGTACACTGGTCAGTACGACTCTCCTGTACACTGGTCAGTACGACTCTCCTGTACACTGGTCAGTACGACTCTCCTGTACACTGGTCAGTACGACTCTCCTGTACACTGGTCAGTACGACTCTCCTGTACACTGGTCAGTACGACTCTCCTGTACACTGGTCAGTACGACTCTCCTGTACACTGGTCAGTACGACTCTCCTGTACACTGGTCAGTACGACTCTCCTGTACACTAGTCAGTACGACTCTCCTGTACACTGGTCAGTACGACTCTCCTGCACACTGGTCAGTACGACTCTCCTGTACACTAGTCAGTACGACTCTCCTGTACACTGCTCAGTACGACTCTCCTGTACACTGGTCAGTACGAATCTCCTGTACACTGGTCAGTACGACTCTCCTGTACACTGGTCAGTACGACTCTCCTGTACACTGGTCAGTACGACTCTCCTGTACACTGGTCAGTACGTCATACGACTCTCCTGCACACTGGTCAGTACGACTCTCTGCACACTGGTCAGTACACTAGTCAGTACGACTCTCCTGTACACTGGTCAGTACGACTCTGCACACTGCAGTACACTCTTGGTCAGTACGACTCTCCTGTACACTAGTCAGTACGACTCTCCTGTACACTGGTCAGTACGACTCTCCTGCACACTGGTCAGTACGAGTCTCCTGCACACTGGTCAGTACGACTCTCCTGCACACTGGTGAGTACGACTCTCCAGTACACTAGTCAGTACGGCTCTCCTGTACACTGGTCAGTACGACTCTCCTGCACATTGGTCAGTACGACTCTCCTGTACACTAGTCAGTACGACTCTCCTGTACACTGGTCAGTACGACTCTCCTGCACACTGGTCAGTACGAGTCTCCTGCACACTGGTCAGTACGACTCTCCTGCACACTAGTCAGTACGACTCTCCTGCACACTGGTCAGTAAGACTCTCCTGCACACTGGTCAGTACGACTCTCCTGCACACTAGTCAGAGTACGACTCTCCTGCACACTGGTCAGTACAACTCTCCTGCACACTGGTCAGTACGACTCTCCTGCACTCTGGTCAGTACGACTCTCATGCACACTGGTCAGTACGACTCTCCTGCACACTGGTCAGTACGACTCTCCTGCACACTAGTCAGTACGACTCTCATGCACACTGGTCAGTACGACTCTCCTGTACACTAGTGAGTATGACTCTCCTGCACACTGGTCAATACGACTCTCCTGCACACTGGTCAGTACGACTCTCCTGCACACTGGTCAGTACGACTCTCCTGCACTCTAGTCAGTACGACTCTCCTGTACACTGGTCAGTACGACTCTCCTGCACACTGGTCAGTACGACTCTCCTGCACACTGGTCAGTACGACTCTCCTGCACACTGCTCAGTACGACTCACCTGCACACTAGTCAGTACGACTCTCCTGCACACTGGTCAGTATTACTCTCTTGCACACTGGTCAGTACGACTCTCCTGCACACTGGTCAGTACGACTCTCCTGCACACTAGTCAGAGTACGACTCTCCTGCACACTGGTCAGTACGACTCTCCTGCACACTGGTCAGTACGACTCTCCTGCACACTAGTCAGTACAACTCTCCTGCACACTGGTCAGTAGGACTCTCCTGCACACTAGTCAGTACGACTCTCCTGCACACTGGTCAGTACGACTCTCCTGCACGCTGGTAAGTACGACTCTCTTGCACACTGGTCAGTACGACTCTCCTGCACACTGGTCAGTACGACTCTCCTGCACACTTGTCAGTACGACTCTCCTGCACTCTAGTCAGTACGACTCTCCTGCACACTGGTCAGTACGACTCTCCTGCACACTGGTCAGTACGACTCTCCTGCACACTGGTCAGTACGACTCTCCTGCACACTGGTCAGTAGGACTCTCCTGCACACTGGTCAGTACGACTCTCCTGCACACTGGTCAGTACGACTCTCCTGCACACTAGTCAGTACGACTCTCCTGCACACTAGTCAGTACGACTCTCCTGCACACTGGTCAGTACGACTCTCGTGCACACTGGTCAGTACGACTCTCCTGCACACTGGTCAGTACAACTCTCTTGCACACTAGTCAGTACGACTCTCCTGCACACTGGTCAGTACGACTCTCCTGCACGCTGGTCAGTACGACTCTCCTGCACGCTGGTCAGTACGACTCTCCTGCACACTGGTCAGTACGACTCTCCTGCACGCTGGTCAGTACGACTCTCCTGCACACTGGTCAGTACGACTCTCCTGCACACTGGTCAATACGACTCTCCTGCACACTGGTCAGTACGACTCTCCTGCACGCTGGTCAGTACGACTCTGTCTTACTGAGATCCGAAGTTATGCTGTCATGTTCTGTCTTGTCATTATATATTATACAATTATTATTGCTTTGTAATTTACTGCGATGTATCATTGTTAACATATATTATACCTTGATGGTCTGG